>NC_142354.1:9617500-9917500 GCF_059441175.1 Urocampus carinirostris
GGCTTTCAAAATTTCCCAAAAAGAAATATTGGTCCCCCCACTGAAAATGGTCTTCAGAAGATCATGAAACTAGTGAGAATGTATATCTTCGTCCCATGCCTAAATCTTAACCTTAAAACCCAATCCCCTAGCCCCATCAATCTAGCCCCATCCAAACCCAAAAGAAAATAGGTTGAGCCACATTACAACCACCAAAATGTCCTAATAAGGACCATTTTGTCCACACAATTATGGTAACAGTCCTGAAAACGATCCTAAGAAGGTGTCAAATATTAACACACGCACACACCCACACGTTTGTGGAGACCTAACCTAAATAAAAGTCTAACTCTAAAACCAGGTTTTCACCCTTAAAAGAGGTCTAGCCATATCAGTACTCCCAAAATGTCCTCATAACGACCATTTGTCCACACAATTATGGTAACAATACTTGACTCATCCTAAGAAGGTGTCGAATACAAGTACACAAGAAGTTTGTTTTTCTGTACAAGTAGATACATAACCTTAACAAAAGTCTAACTCCATGATTGTCAGGACCAGAAGGGAGACAGGACCCACTTGCGTGCATTTCTCTTAGTTTTATTGGGAAGAAAGGAAAGGATAGTACATCCGATTCGTAGATCTCTGGTGGCGGGGAGCAGGTTGCTCGGACGCGGAAGTGGTATTTCCGTGGCGAGCGATGGCGGTGTAGAGAGCAGAAAAAACAGGTCAGTAGCCGGGACGGGGGAGCAAAAGTCGTGGTCGAGATCAGAAAAAAGGTCGGAGCCGGGAAACAGACGGGAATCAGAACAGGAGGGAGTCAGGATCGAAAAGCTTGCCTAGCGTAAGATGAGGTTCGCAGATGGACTGACAACCGGTGACAGGAAGATGGGGGTTTGAAAAGTGACAGGGAGCCAATCAACGTCCGAGGCAGTTGGACCCAAAGGAGCAGGCTCAGGTGCCTCGCTTCAGTATTCATGACAATGATGGCAAAAAATCCTGGAAGTTGTCCTAAGAAAGTCACGACTCAGCTCAAATGGCAGCTTTCCCGTACAGCAAAAACTGGTTGAAAATTTGTTAAAAAGGATCCGCTAAGTCTTTTATTTGGTTCAATAGTGGAAATTGAAATAATATCTTTCACAACCCAAATTTTTAGCAACTTCACTTTAAACAAAGTAAACCCAACACTGACAATGTTGGTATTTCATTTGATCCATGTTGAATTCCAGACGTATATTTTTGGACTAAATCACATCAAAAATAGACAGGACTTAAAACAGAATAGACTTTCTTGTTTTCGATAACTTCCTAGTGTAATTTGTTTACAACAAGATTAGAATTGGCACTTCAGTAGAAAAGCTTGATTAAAAACTTAAAAACAGAATTTTGCATTTTGGGCCACATACGCCCTTCCAAGATGTCAAGTTGGTCGGATCATTAAGATTATTACAGGGTTCCCGTGGATCCTTGAATAGTCTTAAAAGGTAATGAATTCATTATTCTAAAAAATGGGCCTTCATTGGCATTAGTATGTCTTCAATCCGATTTTTGAAAGTCTTAAAATGTTAACACATTAATAATATTTACATTTGTCTCAACTAAAAAGATTTAATAACATTTATTAGTTGTGTTTTTATAATTCACTGATTTACTTTCGCGGCAACATGGCGTGACCTTAACAACAAAATTATTAAAACGGTGAGGGGGTTTCAGTCAGGCATCATGTATTGTGTAAAAGAAATATTTGTTGTTTTTTTATTTTTTCAATTCTTTTTTTTTTGTCAACCTGGCCTTAAATTTGATTTCAAAAGGCATTAAAAACGTTTTTAAAAGTATTGGATTTAACTTGCCTTAAGCTGTAGGAACCCTTTATAATAATAAATAGGAACAATCATTTTCTTTTATTGTAAGGTAAAGAAGCACAAAAATTAGTAATATCTTGATATTTATTAATCATTCATTTTACAAACCATTTTATGAAACAGTTATCCCACAAGCCGGATCGGCCAGAGGCCTTATTTTTGACATGACCTACTCTAAAGAAATAAAAAATAAAAATAAAAAGTCTTAGAGTAGGCACAAATTTCAAGGTTAAGTTTGTAGGCTGGCTTGTTATAATTGCATAATACTACTATGGCAATGACATTAGAAAAAACACTTTGCAAACAATAATAAATACGTTTTGTACTTTTTCAGTCTCGGGTTCTTGTTTAGTTTGGCAATTCTCTTGGGGAAGAAACTCTGAGCCAATTAGTCCTCGACATAATGGATCTGTACCCTCTGCCTTAGGGCAGCAGGTCAAATAGGTGGTGACCAGGGTGACTGGGCAGAGAGCAGCAGATGATTTTTTTGGGGGCTGTCAAAGATTCTTTGTAGGGTTCTGCTGCAGTATTGTGAGCCGGCAATGTCACCCCGACTTGGCACAGAGCAGTCCATGATTTTCGGGGCTGTGTTGATGCCTCTTTTTAAAGTTTTGCTGCTGTATTGCAAGCCGATAATGTCATCCAGACTGGGTGGAGAGAAGCCCATGATTTTCTAGAATGTGTTACTGGATCTTTATAGGCTGTGCACCCAATATACCTCACCGTCTCTATATCCCATATATATATATATATATATATATATATATATATATATATATATATATATATATATATATATATATATATATATATATATATATATATATATATATTCCTCCCACGTTCCAAAAACATGCATTTCAGGTAAATTGGCCGGTCCAAATTGTCCCTAGGTGTGAATGAGCGAATGAGTTGTCTGTCCCTGTGTGCCCTGCGATTGGCTGGCAACCAGTTCAGGGTGTCCCCTGCCCACTGCCCGGAGATGGCTGGGATGGGCTCCAGCCCCCCCGCGACCCTAATGAGGATAAGCGGTACGGCTGATGAGATGAGATGAGATATATATATATATATATATATATATATATATATATATATATATATATATATATATATATACTGGACTGTCTCAGAAAATTAGAATATTGTGATAAAGTTCTTTTTTTTCTGTAATGCAATTAAAAAAATAAAAATGTCATACATTCTAGATTCATTACACATCAACTGAACTATTTCAAGCCTTTTATTATTTGAATATTGCTGAATTTGGCTTACAGCTTAAGAAAACTCAAAAATCCTATCTCAAAATATTAGAATATCATGAAAAAGTATACAAGTAGGCTATTCAACTAATCACCTGAATCATCTAATTAACTCGAAACACCTTGCGAGGGTTTCCTGAGCCTTAAAAACACTCAGCTTGGTTCAGTAAACTAAATCACAAGTATGGGGAAGACTGCTGATCTGTCTGCTGTCCAGAGGACCATCATTGATACCCTCCATCAGGAGGGTAAGACACAAAAAGAAATTTCTCAAAGAGCAGGCTGTTCACAGAGTGCAGTTTCAAAGCATATCCACAAAAAGTCTGTTGGAAGGGAAAAATGTGGCCGGAAACGCTGCACAACCAAGAGAGATGACCGCAGCCTTAACAAAATTGTGAAGAAGAGCCGCTTCCAGAATTTGAGGGAGCTTCAAAGACAGTGGGCTGAAGCTGGAGTCCAGGTATCAAAAGCCACAGTTCACAGACGTGTCCGGGAAATGGGCTACAATAGCCGTATTCCCATGGTCAAGCCACTTCTGAACTCAAGACAACGGAAGAAGCGTCTGACTTGGGCTATGGAGAAGAAGCACTGGACAGTTGCAGAGTGGTCCAAAGTCCTCTTTTCAGACGAAAGCAAGTTTTGCATTTCTTTTGGAAGTCAAGGCGCCAGAGTCTGGAGAAAGGCTGGAGAGGAGCAAAATCCAAGTTGCTTGAAATCCAGTGTGAAGTTCCCACAGTCAGCAATGGTTTGGGGAGCCATGTCAGCTGCTGGTGTTGGTCCACTGTGTTTCATCAAGTCCAGAGTAAATGCAACTGTGTACCAAGAGATTTTAGAGCACTACATGCTTCCATCTGCTGAAAAGCTCTATGGAGATGAGGATTTCATTTTCCAGCATGATCTCCACAGTGCCAAAACCACCAGTAACTGGTGCACTGACCATGGCATCACTGTCCTTGATTGGCCTGCTAATTCCCCTGACCTGAACCCCATTGAGAAATTGTGGGGTATAGTTAAGAAGAAGATGAAAGACACCAGACCTACAAATGCAAATGAGCTGAAGGCCGCTATCGAAGCATCCTGGGCATCAATAACACCTCAGCAATGCCACAGGCTGATTGCCTCCATGCCACGCCGGATTGATGCAGTAATCCGTGCAAAAGGATTCCCAACCAAGTACTGAGTGCATCAATTGACATTTTCAAATGTTTGATTTAGTTTTGCTCTTATAAAATTATTTTTTTACTTGGTCTGAGGAAGTATTCTAATATTTTGAGATAGGATTTTTGAGTTTTTTTCAGCTGTAAGCCAAAATCAGCAATATTCAAATAATAAAAGGCTTGAAATAGTTCAGTTGATGTGTAATGAATCCAGAATGTATGACATTTTTGTTTTTTTAATTGCATTACAGAAAATAAAGAACTTTATCACAATATTCTAATTTTCTGAGACAGTCCAGTATATATATATATCCCAAAATCCAAATGTCCACAAAAAAATCTAGTGCTAGGTGTGCCGTATCGCATAACATGACACGTTTAGAAAAAAACTAGCCAACTGCAAAAGAAGAATTGTTTTTCTCAGCGAGTATCTGCCCGTACAAACAAAGATCCGGCCTCTTTTATCCTGACGTGGGTTTCTCGGCAAACGGCCTGACAGAAGCAACAAGCGTAGGCAAATTAAGCAGGCCTGCTCCAACACGGAAGGCCTATTAAAGCGGATGGATCCATTCTCCCCAGCCGCCGTCCTCCTCCTAAAGGTTAACCGGCAGAGACACGCCAGCCGTCTTTCTTTTAATTGGCTTCTCCCGGTTTCCTCCTTAGCGGGTCAGCGCCGGCCACCGGTCCGGCCTGGAGAAACCCAAGTCTTCGTGCGGAAAGGCAAAGAACGCTTCAACGCTTGAGGAATATCTTGATCCCAAGTCTTTGGTGGTTAGTATGTTTCTTTCCTGGTCACATTCTAGAACAGTGTTTTTCAAGTAGTGTCCGGGGGAACTCAAATAGACCGCAAGACTTCGTCTATTGTGTCGCATCAAATCGCCCGATTTTCTATTTGCAAACGATATACTAAATGTAATTGTAAATGGTCTGCATTTCTGTAGCGCTTTCATGTCAATAAAGACCTCCCAAAGCGCTTTAAATTGTGCTTACCACTTTGTTACCTTAGCCCCCCCGTCTGGAGTTTGCATGTTCTCCCCGCACCTGCAGGGGCTTCCTCCCACATTCCAAAAACATACACATCAGGTTAATTGGCCGGTGTGCCCCTGCGACTGGCTGGCAACCAATTCAGGGTGCCCCCTGCCCAATCCCTGTAGGTAGCTGGGATGGGCTCCAGCACCCCCAGGTGAGGATAAGTGGCGCTGAAAATGGAAGGATGGTTTTTCAGTATCTTAACTTTCTTCCAGTGATCACCCCAGTAACAGTCAAATCAAGTCATGTTTATTTGTTTGGCCCTTAATCACAAAGAGTCTCAAAGGGCTGCACAGACCACAGATAATTGCAAACCACAGACTATTATGAGAAGAAAAATGGTCCGGTTTGGTCACTTTGACTGTGCAATTTGCATTCTTCCTTTGCTTTGTAGTACTCGCTTTTGGTTGCAGGACAAAATTCAGCTTTGTTTAGGTGTCAAACATTATACAGTGTCCATTTAATATTGTGTGAATTCAATAGAAATTTAGCGATCCTTTCGGTTCCTTTAATTTGGCCTCGGAAAGACACTGAAACTGGAATCAACCAACATTGCAAGTACCGATACCTTATAAGGGGCTGATATCGGCACAGGTACTAATACCTTGTATCGGTACTATCCCTTGTTTTTATAGATACCCCACATCCCTCTCCAGGCAAGTATTTTGGTTGGGAATATGCTCCCTCTCATAAAACAGATTTTCATGGTTAGTAGTAGCAGGAGAAGACTCTTGATCTGACTCAGATACAGCACTTTCATCATCCGGTCGCTGTTGATGTTCGGTGTAAAGCGTCATCTTACTCTTCAGAGATAAGCCAGTTCTTGGTGTTGAGGGGCAGTGGCTTGTGACAATCAAAATATGTTAAAATATCATAAAATCTATGCACAAAATAGCAGTACTATACAATGTTCTTTCAGTAAAAATGTACAGTAATTAGATAATAGGTGTCAGCAGATAACTGTTGTTTTCTATTTTTTATATCCTATGATGCTCATTAAAGACTTTGGTTCACGGATCCCTTAAGCAATTGGGTTGTCAGAGCACACCTTCCTTTGGTGTGTCTTGGGCAAGTACGGCCTGGTAGCGCTCATTTCTCTCCAGTTTGTTTTTTGTTGTAGGCGTTTGCTCCCCAACATGACACAGATCGTACTGGTTTTCTTGTATACCAGTGCAGGAGAAGCCTCCGGATCTAAATCACATACCGCACCTTCATTTTATGGTCGGTAATGTTGCCTGTGTAAAGCATTCTCCCACTCAGCAAAATAATGAATGTTTTTTGCTTGATTACATTGTTTTTGGGCTAATTTTTGAGATTATTTTACCAAAAGAAAGACATACCAACTTTGAAATAAAGTACATTTTTTTGTCACAGTTGCCATGGCATCCAATTGGCCCTGCCCGTGTGGCGCCAGCTGCGGCTTATTGACGGATTGGTTTATTATCTATTTTAAGCTCAGTACTCGTATTTTTCCTTTGTCAGTCCGTCAACGAACCTCTGCCCCGCAGGAGGTGAGTTGACTTGCTCCTGTTTTCCGGTTGGTATTCTCCTGTACGGTATTATTCCCGTTTATTTTGTCCTGTTTATGTTTAGTTTTCGGTTTCCAGTTTTGTTTCCGTCCATTTTTGTCCTGTTTATTATTTTCTCCAGTTTTCGTTCCCGTCTAGTTTCTCCTGTTTATTTTGGATATCCTGATTCATTATCTATCCTGTCCGTCCCGCCCTGTCCTGTATCAACCCCATCTGTCCAATATCAACTCGGGCAATTGGAATCAATCTTGTCGGTCTCTGGCTTCTTGTCTTTCCACGCCAGACTGCTGCCTAACGTACTTGACTCCCCATTTCCCGTAAAATAAAAGGCTCGTGTGACAACGTCACGTGTTTGGGTCCTGATCTTGTTCTATTTCTTGACTTTTTTTTAAAATTTTTGTTCATTTTAAGTGTTATTTTGTTTAGTTTTTTTCTAGGAAAATGAAATGGTCCATTCTTGAGCAAATAGAAAATTGATATTGAAAAAAAAACTTTTATGGCAGATGGCCTGATTTTGGTTATTTTATTTTGGGCTTTTGCAATCATTTGTTCAACAATGGTCAATTTTATTTTCTAAGGACATCCTCACTTTGGTGGTCTCAATTGAATGAATGAATCAATACTTTATTCGAACAACAAAATAAAAACAGAACAAAAACAATAACTCAACAACAAAATAATGCAACAAAATATGTTCGAAAAGGGGTAGTAAGAAGCAGATGCTTATAGTCCCTACCCCTTCATCTTCCCTATTGAATACACCAATGATATAACAACAATTGTAATAATATTAATAATAACGGTTATAACAATAGCAACAATGACACAAAGTCAACCATAGTTCTAGACGCACTATTCCCAATCTCCCGTATCACTTATATCCAATGTTCCCTCTAATTTTCCACGGGTCTGAGCGTTCACACAAAGTCGGTGAGCAACGCTTGAAACAACAGTGAGCAACAGCAATCCCAAGTGTGGCAACTAATCCATTATCAAGCATGTTCAAAACTTGACATCAAGTTACATTTTGCTGAGTTTCCGGCAATGCAAATTTATTTTTCTCTTTTGAATGAATTGACTCATGTACTATTGCATAGGTTGTACGGCCTACAAACGTTGTTTGTTCTTACAATTCTTTCACAAGATATCCATTTCTTTTTATTTCTTAATATATTTGTTCGCATAATATTAACATTTTCGGGGGCTTATTTAGTCGGTTGTAAGATACAGAACTGTACTTAATCACATGTTTTAGTGGAAGTACAATGTTGGCAACAAGATTCACTTGATATAATTGGAAATTATTTGAATGCAACACAAACTTTTTCTTCTTTTTTCCTTGTTTTTTATTCTACTTTTTTTAAAATTGCTTCAAAAAAATCTCATTGTGTTTATTTTTTCCGAGCTGTTACTTTTTTCTTTTTGTTCTCTATTTACTTTTTTCCTACATTTCTTTCTTTTCTTTTTTTGGGCTTTTTTTCTAAATTTTTCCTTCTTTTTTTCTCTTCCTTTTGTTTCTTTTTTTCTCAGCTTTTCACTACTTTTTCATTAGGGTATTTTTTTCTTTTATGTTCTATTCCCCCCTTCCTTTAAATCATTTTGTGCATCATTTTACATAATATTTGGTCATGTTGGGATTAAAGAAGCAAAAACAACCCAAAGAGCCGTTTAGGACCCGAAAGAGCCGGTTCCTTTTAGTGAGCCAAGTCGAAGAAGCCAGTTCCCCGACAAACTCTACTAACTTTACTCAACTTCGTTCTCCTTCGACTCGACTTCAAAATACCGCATTTAGGACACAACGTCAGGGGAACCCGTGTATTTTTACCTTCATGCACTGTAACTTTAACTTGAGTCGCTTCCTAATTAGTAATTTTGAGCCCTCATTTTTGTGCGCTGGCTAGATTTATTGTGCGCTGAGAATGTGCGAGCAGTGCGCAATTACGCGCACGCGCAGCTTAGAGGGAACACTGCTCATATCCCATTTTCTTCATCTCTGTATTCCGCCGTCTTTTAGATTGTTCCAAAGTTTGACTCCACACACAGACACACACATACTTTTCCTGGTGGTTCTCACCTTTGGGATTATGAATTTACTACACCCCCTTAAATTATAATTTCCCTCTTTCCGAATGAATAATTTATGGATGTTTTCTGGCACTATGTTTTTGTTGTCAATTCAAGGGACATTGTGCATGATTTAGCGCCACATGAAATTAGGTGGCGGGTCATGAGTTTGACTTATGTGCCTTAAAGTTTGAGCTGCAGCCGAAGTGACGAACGGCAGATCTCGGATCCCACCGTTTCTCATTACACCTGGAAATGGATATCGCATCAATCCCTTCTTTTCGACTCAATCTGGCAACTCGCAGAGACGGAACCGCAGTGCGAAATGAACGACGCTCACTTCAATCAGAAGGCGATGACTATACGATCCCAATTATCTCGCCCTACCTCGTACGAAGCTTGGATTGTTATCCGCCCATGGCGACATCTTTCCCGACGATCCGCCCCGCGACACCCTTCGGAAGGCACCTCCGAGAGACGGCCCCATTCCCACCTGCCCTGACACACATTACGCACCAAGATAGCAGTGGCCTGGATTCCACTGTCAGTGGAAAAATCAATCCAGTCGTCTGAAACTCCCTCGGCTGATGCACTTATTTGTTGCAGACAATTGGAAAATCTTTTAAATAGCCGTATTGTATGCGGTTATGGCGCCATTTTCACTGTTTCCTTCTTTAGTATTAGCTTTAAAACCACTTTAACTCGTTGCCGGTTTAAATCTTTCTATATATATATATATATATATATATATATATATATATATATATATATATATATATATATATATATATTTATTTTTTTATTTTATTTTTATTTTTCTATATCTTTTTTAAATTTCTATATCTTTTTAAAATTATTTTTCTTTCTTCTTTGATGTTTCTTTCTCTCTCATGCTCTTTTCTCTATCATTTTCTTCTCTCGTTCTCATTGCATCTTTCACTTCCTCTGTCTCTCTTTTCAATATCTTTCTCTCTCTATTTCTTCTTTCTTTATTTACCTCTCTCTCTCTCCTCTCTTTTTTTCTCCCTCTCTCTCTCTTTCTCCCTCTGTATTTTTCTCATATTTTTCTCTTTCTCCCCATCGCTTTCTCTTTCCCAGTGTGTTATTCTCTCTCTCTTTTCCTCCATTTCTCTCACTTTCCCTTCTCTTTGTGTCTCTCTCTCTCTCAGTCTGTCTTTATCATTCTCGTTCTCTGTTCATCTTACTTTAGCTCTCTCTCTTTCATCTACTAGTCCATCCCCTGTGAGAGAGTTCTTTTTTTCGAAACTGTGCCCCCCCAAGCTTAAATGAGTTTGACACCCCTGCTGTAGATGATTTAAATGTCTTGGCGCGGCATTAGCTCAGGAGGTAGGGCACTTGCCTTGGAATCGAGACGTCGCAGGTTCAATTCCCGGCTTCTTTGTGTTATATGTCGAAGTGTCCTTGGGCAAGACACTGAATCCCTAATGCCTCGAATAGCAGGTAGTTGCCTTGCATGGCTGACACAGTTATCGGTTAGTTTGTGTGTAAAAGGGAAAAGTGTGAAGCACATTGTAAAGTGCTTTGGGAAGTCTTCCTTGACTTGAAAAGCACTATATACTGTAAATGCAAACCATTTACGTTTACATTTAGACACTCGTGTTAGCTACTCAGCTGCAGGCTATGGCTCGCCGCTGTTGTTATTGTCACCTGCTCCTGTTCTGTTCTTCACTCTCCTTTCATAGCGAAAAGTCAGGACGAGTTATCTTCAACTTTTTTCACTTTTCCTTCTCTAGTCACTTATGTGGCCATGACTCACTACTTGCCTCTTTTTTCGTTTGTAAGTTGTATGTTTTCCAGTGTCACTCGCCTTCCTACGCTGAAAGTCGGCAAGTCTCCTGATTCAAGCGTCTTCTACTTTTTTCCACTGTTTCCTTCTTTAGCCACTCATGTTAGCCATTTACCTGCAGGCCATGATCAACCACAATCTACTATTGTTATTGTTGCTGCTCTTTCTTTGTCCTTCTGTGTCACTCACCTTCCACATCTGCGCATGCAAGGGGACATTGTGGAGTTAGTTGATTCGAGTATCTGGCATTTTTACACCCACTGTTTCCTTCTCTATCCACGTGTGTTAGCCATCTGGTTGCAAGCCATGGATCGCCACTATTTTAACCTCAGAGTCACTGTGTTTCTACAGTCGTTCATGGGAGCAAACGTCACGGAGTTCTGCGATTCAGGCGTTACTGTTTCCTTCTTTAGCCACTCTGCCCTTCGGTGTTGCTGAATTCTGTGATTGAGGGCCTCAAATGTATCGTTTACTTGTACATTTTCTTGCCATTTAAGCATCTTTTCATTGGCCCTGGGTGCATCCAGCTCAATTGGTGTTTTGTTGTCATTTGTGAGGATGAAGAGCAGCTTTCATGTCCTGTCACTGGCAAGAAAATCTGAAAGTAGGCTTGGAATTTTGCCAAGTGGTATTCTTCAGGCATCTGTAGTGTCTCTCCTTCCAATGCAAACTCTGCTTTTATACGCTTCAATGGCCTCCAGTGGTGAATTATTACACAGTCATTTTGCGTAATTTTTTTCTCTGCAAGATTACAAAAAAAATCCCAAAATGTGCAACGCTAGATCATTTTTCCAGTCGACGATGCAAAAGCAGCCCCGTGCATGTTTGTGCATACGTGCACGTGCGGATGTTTGCTGAAGGTGGCATGAGTCAGTTGGTCTCAAGAACAGGAGCTTGGTTTTGGTGTGGTCCGCCAACACGAACATACCAAATCGTGCACAGCGGGTCTTAAATCAACATCTATGTGCGACTAAAGCGCTCTTTGATGCCCCGCCAAGATTCCTGATCTTTTCCTGCCAAAGTCAACACTTGTACGTTTCTATGAATTTTACAAAAGTCTATGAGCATGTCGTTTGGGTCGTTTTAGGTATGAATTACTGTGGAAAGTATATTCTTCTACAAGGTTTTGAAGGGTAACCTTCATTGTAATTTATTTCAATAATTATCTTTTAGTGAAAAAGAACAAAAATAGCAAAAATATGTACCAATTCTATTTTTCAATCATTTAGCTTTTTTTTATTTTATGAACAAAAATAGCAAAAATATGTGCCAATTCTATTATTCAATCATTTCGCTTTTTTTCTTATTTTATGAAAAGTTATTTTTACAAAACTTCATAGTAAATAATGGTAAATGGTTAAAATGATTGCAAAGTAATACAATATAAAATAAAATGCCGAAAAAAATGTTGTTTAAACATTTCTCACTTAAAGATAAATTAATTTAATAATGTATTTTGTTAAAAAAATGAATATATATATATATATATATATATATATATATATATATATATATATATATATATATATATATATATATATATATATATACCCCCGCGACCCTAATGAGGATAAGCGGTACGGCTAATGAGATGAGATATATATATACATGTATATATATATATATATATATATATATATATATATATATATATATATATATATATATATATATATATATATATATATATATATATATATATATATATATATATTCATTATTTATATATATTATACTATTTAAAGTAATACTTAAAGCCCCAGTGTGTAATATTTGACCACTAGGCGGCAGTGTTGTTAAATGCGCCCAAAATTAGTGCCAAAACGCAGCAACACAAACATGGCGACGACCTCTTGATAGGGTTTCCGCTATGTAAAATAAATACAAATTTCCCTACCTGTGATTTTATATAAAAATGAACATTTGTTTAGCAGGTCTTGTTTTTTTTTTTTTTTTTTTTTTTTTTTCCGAATACATTTTTTTTGTACGACGAGGGTGCACTAAATTATTACACACTGTACTCTTAAAATACGCACAGACTTCAGGGTGATTTATTTCAAAATTATCCTCTCGTGAAAAACGGTAGCCAAAATAAGCAACAAATATGTCAAATTCAATATTAGATAATTTTGCTATTTTTTTTCCGATTTATTTTTAGTTTTCTTAAAATATTTACATTTATTTTGAATTGGTAAAAATATTGTAAAATAATAATAAAATATGTCATTTTAATCATTGCCCATTTTGATGGTGTAGTTTAATATACGTTTTTTTAAACAAAAAAAAATCATACTTAATATCAGCGAACCTATCCTTGATTCATTGAAATAAGTGAAATTGGCTACAAGAAGCAACATGATTTGCCTTTTTATTCTATTGCAATTTTATTTTATTTATTTTTTTGCTACAAAAATTATTTTTAAAAAGTTTACTAATCTACGACTATTATTTATTTTAATCATATTTATAAAAAATTAAATGTGGAATATTTTCCCTACTAGGTACTGTATTTGCGGACAAATATATTTTTAGGAGAAATGGGGGTGCCCACTCTCTAGTTATTTCATTTTTGTCTTTCTATTTGTGAGTGTAGCATAAAAATGGTGAAAGAAAACAACTATTTACATAAAATCCAAACCCCAAGATGGATGAAAAAACATCGTCCACATACTTGCCCGCGTAACATTAGTCAGTGCGGATAGGTCAGAACATCTCAGATGTCATCTACCTCAGCAAGGGCTCCCCCCAAGGCTGTGTCCTGAGCCCCTTGCTGTTCACCTTGATGACACACGACTGCGTCCCTAGGTCCGCCACAAACCACATCGTGAAGTATGCTGACGACACAACAGTGGTGGGCCTCATCAGGGACGACAACGACCTGGCCTACAGAGAGGAGGTGGAGCAGTTGGTGGGCTGGTGCAGGGACAACAGCCTGGTCCTGAATGTTGACAAAACTAAAGAGATCATTGTCGACTTTAGGAAAAACCAGCCCAACCATGCCCCACTTTGCATCAACAACAAGGCTGTGGAGGTTGTCAGCAGTATCAAGTTCCTAGGGGTGCACATTACAAACAAACTCACCTGGTCCGTGAACACTGCATCACTAGTTAAGAGGGCACAGCAGCGCCTGTACTTCCTGCGGAGGATGAGGAGAGCCCACCTGCCCCGACATTCCCTCATCGCATTCTACAGGGGCACCATAGAGAGTATCCTGACCAGCTGTATCTCTGTGTGGTGTGGAGGCTGCAGCGCTACCGACTGGGGTAGTGTGAGGAGGGTAACGAGGACAGCAGAGAAAATAATCGGGACTACACTTCCCTCCATTCAGGACATTGGCCAGAAGCGCTGCCTATCCCATGCTAATAACATTATCGGGGACCCCTCTCACCCCCATCATGGACTGTTCACTCTGCTAGCCTCTGGGAAGAGGTACTGCAGTGTGCGGTGCAGGACCACCAGGTTCTGCAGTAGTCTAGTCCCCCTGGCCATTAGACTGTTAAATGGTCAATCTAACATATAGTTAACCTAAATCTAAACGGCTGCTAATCTGATTTTTTGCACTACTGGCAGTTCTTTATAGCTTGCCACTCCTTGCACATTTGCTCTCTGCACTATTGTACTTACAGCGTTATTGTTACAGTGTTAATGTTACTGTTTACCTGACTTGTTAACCTGACTGCCCATTTTGCACATCTGGTTAGCTACTCCTCTTGCACTATCGGCACTATGGTAAAATACTATACGTAATACAACTTTTACTTATATCTGTACATTCAAGGAAACTGTGCGGGTCAGATGTATCGACATTTCGTTCTGTATACACGTGTACTAGAATGACAATAAAGTAGATCTGAATCTGAATCTGAATTAAGGAGCTTGAAATGATGACACACACCAGGAGATGGTGGCAGAAAGTCAAACGAGTTTCACATTCCGTACATCGCTTTTAAGTCGAGTCAAGTCATGTTTATTTGTATAGTCCTTAATCACAAAGAGTCTCAAAGGGCTGCAGCCTGAAAAAGGCTGAAAGGATATGTAGTTTTGGGATACATTTCAGGATGAAACAACCAATAAACTTCATTTTACTTGAGTATTTTTAAATAAAATACAAATGTTTTGCACATCTTGCTATTAAAGAAAAATGCCACAGTTGTATCTATCCATATATAGCGTAAGTCTATGCTTCTGGCAAGACAAATCGAATTGATTTGAATTTTCTTTATTGTAATTGAGTCAACGTTATGAAAGATTGCATTCGATATGATTAAACATAGCACTCCAGGGTAAAACATTTAATAAGGACTTTGAAGAGAAAAACGATAAAACTATCCGGATAAATATGTAAAAAAAATTACAATGTAGTACTTACGCCTCGCGACTTACGTACCTTCGACCTAAAGAATTAGATTTGTTTTTGTCAATAGTCAATAACAAATCAATAGTGAACATTATTTAGAACAGGTTGCAAAGTAGGAACATATGATATACCTCGCCACATCAAATAGACAATTGATTTAAAGCAATGTCATTTATTTTTATTGAATGCTATCACGCTTCAGTGTTGTACAGTAGCAACCAAGTGGAATTTTCACGAGTGCATGTGTGAGTCATGTGTCGGGAGAACTGAGCCAAATAAGTGTAATGGCGCACAGGCGGCGTGCGGATTTTCAGGCATCTGAGCGGCCACCCGCGCAGATGAAAGTGGGCCTTAAGTGGCGGTGTCTGCCACTGTCGACTCGTATCGGCGTGCGCCTCCCTCCCACGACTGACGTATGCCATTAGCCACAAGCGCAACAGGCAATTTGCCAATTTCGGCAGCGCCTGGAAGGGATAAGTATTCGAATCGTTTGTTTTAGCTCCAAAAAACCCTAAAATATATTTTCAGCATCTCAATTAAAATACTGTCAGGACCAAGACGGAGACAGGACCCACTTGCGTTGCGTTTCTCACAAGTTTTATGAGAAGAAAGGGAAAGGGTTGCGCCCACGATCTGGTGATTGCTGGATGCGGGAAGCAGGTCGCTCTGAACGCAGAAGTGGATCTTCTGTGGCGAGCGATGGAAATGTCAGAACGGAAAAAAACGCCGGGACAGAAGAGCAAAAACGTGGTCGGGGTCGTGAGCGAGTCGTAACCTAGGAAAGGAGCGTAGATGTGGTTTGGGACAAATAGAGGTCAAAAGCCGGGACTGGAGAGTAGACGTGATCAGTATCAAAAACAGGTGGGAGTCAGGGTCAAAAACGGCTTGCCTAGTGTTAACTGAGGTTCGCAGACGGACTGACAAAAGGGGACAGATGGGAGTGGGTTCGAATAGGGACCGGGAGCCAATCAGAGTCCGAGGCAGTTGGCGCCAAAGGAACAGGCACAGGTAATTCCCATCGGTATTCATGACAAATACATCGCATCGCAACTGAAAATGCTCAACAGAGAAGGATAAAAAAACTGTATACTTTTTTTACCTACTGTCCTTTTTTTTTATCCAGCCAAACATTCCTAAATAATCATTTTTCCCCTGATAATTTAAATACCTATTTGACAATAATTTCTTGTTATAGTTCGAGTAATTCTTAGAATTAATCATATTTGTTTTACTAATAATTTAACCTATATTTTCCACTATTTTCTCACTTTATCTGCCAAAAATATAAAAAATTATCTTTACATGTTTTTTTCATACTTTATCCGTATTTTCTCTTTTTTTGAGAAATTCTTAAACTTATATATATATGTATATGTATATATATATATATATATATATATATATATATATATATATATAAATATATATATATATATATATATATAGGCAGCACGGCGGCGCAGTGGTTAGCGCTTGTGCGGCACAGTTCATGTCATGGGAACCTGTCGTGGGTTCAAATCCAGCTCCAGACTTCCTGTGCGGAGTTTGTATGTTCTCTCCGTGCTTGCGTGGGTTTCCTCCGGGCACTCCGGTTTCCTCCCACGTTCCAAAAACATGCATTTCAGGTGAATTGGCCGGTCCAAATTGTCCCTAGGTGTGAATGAGCGAATGAGTTGTCTGTCCCTGTGTGCCCTGCGATTGGCTGGCAACCAGTTCAGGGTGTCCCCTGCCCACTGCCCGGAGATGGCTGAGATGGGCTCCAGCCCCCCCGCGACCCTAATGAGGATAAGCGGTACGGCTGATGAGATGAGATGAGATATATATATATATATATATATATATATATACTGTATATAGGTACCTTCTGAGCTAATGCCGCCCGATCTTACTTTTATTATAGGTGTTCTGGCCATGGAGCGCATGGAGGAAAGGAGGTGGGTGTTATAGGGGGCAGTATTGCGAGCACGCAGGTGCGCGAGGTGTCTTTTATTCTAGGATGAAAATGGTAAAAATAAGTGAAGAACTGTTTCAAATACAGTCCAAATGCCAAGCCCAGCCCCCCAAAAGATGAAAAAAAAGAGTTTATTTGAGCGCGCCCAAGAATTTCACATACAGTGGCTTGCGAAACTATTTGGCCCCCTTGAACTTTGTGACCTTTTGCCACATTTTAGACTTCAAACATCAATATATAAAACTGTAATTTATTGTGAAGAATAAACAAAAAGTGGGACACAATCATGAAGTGGAACACACTTTATTGGATATTGTAAACTTTTTTTAACAAAAAAAAAACGAAAAAGTGGGTGCACAAAATGATTTAGCCCCTTTATTTTCAGGGCAGCAAACTCTGTCCTGAAGTTCAGTGATCTCTGAATGATTCAATGTTGATCTAAATGACTGACGATGAAAATGGTATCCACCTGTCCGTAATCAAGTCTCTGTATCAATGCACCTGGACCGTGATAGTCTCAGAGGTCTGTTTAAAGCGCAAAGAGCATCACGAAGAACGAGGAACACACCAGGCATGTTCGAGATACTGTTGCGGATAAGTTTAAAGCTGGATTTCTTTCCCAAGCTTTAAACATCCCAAGGAGCACTGTGCAAGCAATAATATTGAAATGGAAGGAGTATCAGACCACTGCAAATCTACCAAGATAGGGCCGTCCCCCCCAGCTAAAGTCATGTCTGCCCTAACAGCGCTGAAGCCGGGTAGCTCCACGTTAGCGTCCTTCAGCTCATACAAGGAGAAAACTGTTTAGAGATGCAGCCAAAAGGCCTATGATCACTCTGGGTGAACTGCAGAGGCCTACAGCAATTGTAATATTTTGAAATTATGGATACCACATTCACTTACGGCGTTTTGATTTAGGTCTCATACATTGCGATTGATTGTATCCAAAAAGGTTTCTAAGTACATTATACCGAACTTTTGCTCCGTTCACATGTGATCAGAAAAATGCAATGGGAAATAGCATGGCAGCATGCGCACAGTAGATTCGACGAAACAGTTTTGTTTGCAACAAAAAAGGAAGCAAAGTTGTTTGGGTGTATATGAAATGACGCCCACATTTGTCAAGTTTTGGTTTTCCCGTACAGATTTTTTTCTACGCCGTGCACATCTTAAAATCTATAAAAACTGTACTTTGTAGGGCAAAACGTTCTGGTTGAGAGGTTCGCATATCGGTGGGGCGGAGCTACCCTACAAGATTTGTCCTCCAGCATGGAATTGCTTTCATGAAAACAAAAACAAAGCCGTGAATGCAGTCTTTGTCTGGCCTTCAAATTTAACGCGTCATCCGAAAGTCCCCACCAAGCTTCCTCTCGTTTCCTCTCGCCGGCGAGAGGAAGAAGACTTTCTTTGTCGGGACTGACTCATAGCCTGGCACGCTGTCCCCGAACGAGCTAGCGTGCGATTTAGCATTCGCAAACATTTCGAGCGCCAATCGATGCCGTTGCTGACAGAAACGTTCACCCAATCTGTGGAGCCCAATGCTTGTTTGTTATTTAAAGGGACCGTGTGTATAATTTAACCACCAGGGGTTGCTGTGCAGTGGATGGGTGGGCAAACTTGGTGAGAGTGGGAAAGATTTGTTTTTTGTCTTTCGTATCTACCAAGACAGTCTCGATCTGATGCATTGGCAATACACGAGGGGAGAGAAATGTGGACCTTAACTTTTTGTATTTGTATTCATTGATAATATCCATGCAGACATGTATCAAATGAAAATATAAAAAGCTTCTGTTTTATAATGTGCATTGAAAAACCTGAAGAGACTGAGGAGCAAGAGTGGCACAGGAACAACAACAGTATTCTATAGTATTTACCATTATCAGTGTAAATAACGTCTGCCCGGACGCCCGGGGCGTGCATCGTCTACGTTGGGCGTACAACTTACACAACGTCTCTGCCTGGGTGGCCGACAACTTTTGCAAGAAAGAAAAAAAAAAAATCTTTCCTTTTTATTTATTTTGTTTTTCTCTTTTTTTTTAAAGTCAAACATTTGCTTTATTCCGATTTCGAAATCTTCGTTCGGTTTGGAAATTTCAGTTTAAAACAAACAATTTGCATACCCGGCAGCCAATCAGAAGCCTGCATCGAATAACTTCCTGCTTCTAGACTTTCCAGAGCATTGTTATATATTGTGATTATCAATCCTTAATACTTTGCAACAATGTTTTTTTTGTTTTTTCTTTTGCGACGAGTTGGCAACTTTATGCCTGGGCAGGCAATATTTCAGAGTTGTCTGCCCTGGTGTCCGGTAACTTTTCGTCATGAGTTTCAGACACTGGCATTATAAATATTATCATTTTGTTTTTGCCATTTTTATTTGGCCGACTGGATTAAACAGCCTGGCGGGCCACAAGTGGCCTCTGGGCCGTTTTTGCTCACACCTGGTGTATAGGTACTGAAATCAAGTTCTAAAAATCACAAGGAAAAAGACAGACTACACAGACTCAAAGTGACCAAAATTCACCATTTTTCCTCTTATTTTCTTGTCTAACCTTTTTGAGTTTTTGGGGTACCCTGAAGTAGCAATATGGCGGACAAATATGTATTTGGGTGAGCCTCATGTTATGTCAAATACATGCTAATATCTCTACCTTTGATTATTTAAACATTGCACATTTATATGATAGTTCATGTGTTAGTGCTCATTATATAAATTTATATATATTTTTTTAATGACATTTTTCTGGAGGTGCTAATTAATGAATATTTTTGAATATTTTTCGCCATTCTGATATGATTAAACTCTTGTGGTTTTAAAATACAATAGACCCCCAGAATAGATAGATAGATAGATAGATAGATAGATAGATAGATAGATAGATAGATAGATAGATAGATAGATAGATAGATAGATAGATAGATAGATAGATAGATAGATAGATAGATAGATAGATAGATAGATAGATACTTTATTCATCCCCGTAGTATTCTTTTGTTGGTTATTGACAGATTAACGGGATGGCCTCAGGGTGCTGTGTTGTAGTTTAGCAACAGCGGAGTGGATGAAGTCACACGCTAGGCCAAAAGTTCGATGTCCCTGCAGCAGATGGAAATCTTTGTGCCCAGGGTTACACCCCCTCGTGTTCACGTAGATAGCGAGTCCACCTCCTCTCCGCTTCCCGCAGGCTTTTGTGTCTCTATCTGACCTAACAGCGCTGAAGCCGGGTAGCTCCACGTTAGCGTCCGGGATGCTAGACGTGAGCCAGGTTTCCATAAAACACAGCAAACTGCACTGCCTGTACAGTTTGATGTTTTTCACCAGCGCAGCCAGTTCGTCGCTCTTATTTGGTAGAGAGTACACATTTACCATGATTACGGGCGGTACCGAAGGCTTATAACGCCACTAGCCGCTTAGTCTTAGCTCAGGCTCTGCACCCACGATAGGGCCCCCTCATCACGCCGGCACGAGAATTGTTCAGGGCAAGGAGTTGATTCCTCGAATAAAAGGATTTTTGTGCGTTAAAACCCATAACCATAGGATCGAAAGTCATCCAAAGTGTAGTTGTCAAACGGGACGAAAAACACAGAAGATAGAAGCAGTAGCTCAGGAGGTAGAGCGATCGTTTTAGGAATAAGGGATCCCAGTTCGAATCCCGGCTTGTCCGTGTTACATGTCGAAGTGTCCTTGGGTAAGACACCGAACCCCCAATACCCCCAATAAGCTGGTTAGCGCCTTACATGGCTGCACAGATCACGGCCGCTATTGGGAAATGTGAAGCACAATGTAAAGCGCTTTGGGAAGTCATTGACTTGAAAAGCGCTATGTAAATGCAGATCATTTTATTTAAAATCAAAACAATAAATCACAAAAAGAGCGAAATAACAAGGAGCTGCTGGAAAAGCTGCCGCCCGTTCTGAGATGGGGTTCTTAGAAAAAAATGATGCATAGCAGGGGATCGAAACCTCCACTAATTCCAGTGCTACCAAATACTACACATTTTAGTAGTAGGTAATTTCATTTACCTTTAGTGTTACATGACTTTAGCTGGTCCAGTGGATTAGCAGGTGGATGCAAACAGGGAGGAGAAAGCAGATTCTGATTAACACTAATATTAAAACCAGGATTGTCACTACTTGAGAATACTTTGTTGCTTTAATGGCCTTCTTATTTCTTGGTGAATGCGAGCTTCGTTTCGATTGTCATCATGTTTTTGCTATTCCTCTTAGCTACAGTGCAAGTTTAGGGACCCAAAGCTCTAAAATATGGTATCGAATCTCACAAGTCATTAAGAAGCACATGAGATTCGAAACTGATCGAAGAGAAAGAAAGGCATTGTGGGAGGTGGTTCAGTCAATAGCGTATCGGCACAAACCAATATCAATCTAGCCAACTTAGACAGGCATCTTAATAATAGACCTGATGTCTATGTCGATGCGACTTTGCGAGGGTAGCAATTCGTCCGCCCTTTGCATATTTCTCGATCGTCTTAGCTTCGTTTTCATGGTTATCATGTTTTTGTAACTTGTCATAGGCACGATATCCGCAAAGTCTAAATTCTGTCGTTGATCTCATATAGTAGGCGAAATGCTGTAAAGAGGGGTTGAAAAAAAACGTGTATTCTACATTGTAGCATGAAAATATTGTAAACTGGGGACACCGTAACCTGGTGTTTTACTGTATCTTTCAAACTAGTCTTTAACTGCTTCTTTAAATGCTGCCCCCAGTGGCCAAGTCCAGTTGTTCACATTCCTGGTATTCCCCGTATCCTGAGCTAATGGTCCAACAAAACACTTGACGCCATAGGTGACCTTGTTGTCATCACATACAAGTGTCTCCTGTAACCAAGATCAGGACGCGGTGATCTGTTATTAATAATAAATTGACTATTTTTTTCTGGCTTTCTTGTTTTTTTTCTCTCGCTGCGAGCCAAGGGCGAGCGCCTCGTCACCAGCCGAGTATTAATTTACGATTTCCATCCCGGCGTCTGACCTCATCACCTCCATTAGAATGCAGCCTTTGTCGTTCGCCGATTAATATTCAAAAGCTGCCCGGCGCATGCTAAATATCGCTATCGTTTCGGATTTGTTGAGTTTTCAGAGAAGGGAATGAGGGCAGGCTACAAAACATTTGCAGATGTCCCCTGCATCTCTTTTACAATTATGGAGATTTTGATTGACGTCATTTCTCGGCAAAAAAAACTTTTGCCGAGAAATGACGTCAATCAAAATCATATGAATGCTTTTACTGCACTTTGTTTTTCACAACTTAAGTGACTCTTCTAAGCGATTATAGCTCTTTGATCAACGACAGCAAAGAGAAAGACTGATACATAAAAAAGAAAATAAACAAATGATGGTCGAATTAAAAACAATTAATTCACTTTGTTCGAAAAGTCGAATTTGTCATGATTACCTATGTATATCACCTGTGCCCGCTCCTTTGACGCTATCTGCCTTGGACGTTGATTGGCTCCCTGTCCCGATTTAAACCCATTCCTTTCTGTCCCCTTTTGTCAGTCCGTCTGCGAACCTCAGTTAACACTAGGCAAGCCTTTTTCGACCCTGACTCCCACCTGTTTTTTGCTCCGATCTGTCCCACGTCTACTCTCCAGTCCCGGCTTTCAACCTCTTTTTGTCCCCGACCACGTCTACTCTCCTTTCCTGGCTTACGACTCGCTTACGACCCAGACCACGTTTTTGCTTTCCTGTCCCGGCTACTGACCCGTTTTCCACTTCCGCGTTCAGAGCGACCTGCTTCCCGGGTCCAGCGATCACCGGATCGTGGGCGCAACCCTTTCTCTTTCTTCCAATAAAACTTGTGAGAAACGCAACGCAAGTGGGTCCTTTCTCTGTTCTGGTCCTGACAGATTTTGCTTAAAGTACTCCTTAATATTCTTTCAACAAACCCCAAATTCCAGTTTTGGGTTTGAAAAAACTATACAAAAAATCGCAAAAATATGTCATTTGAAGTGACCCATCCCCAAAAAATTATTTCGTTTTTAAAAGACAAAAATAAATTGGAAATTTAATGTTGTTTTTTTTTCATCTACTTTAGTAATCTTTTTATGATCATGAAAATATGTATACATATACTGTATATATAATATATACTGTATTGTTAATATATTTTTCAAAAATAGGTTTTCTATTTTTAACATGCTCCCAAAATTTGGTAATTTGGTAAAAAAAATAATTGTACAAATATCCCTCCCAAAAATAGGTCATTTGAAATGAAAAGAAGATGAATCCATTCTGTTTTAAATAGAAAAATAAGGACTTATTGCAAAAACAAAGACTTTTTGTTAGAGATTTTCAAAAATAACCCCAAAGTTTACATCTGATATATTTAAATAAACTCTAAAATGTTGGTCGTTTGGAGTTACCCCCTCCCCCTAAAAAAATCTGTTTACAATTAAAATGTGTCTTTTGGCAAAGATTTTGCTTTTTTGTTTGACCGGCCACAAAATATATATATATATATATATATATATATATATATATATATGTTATATAAATAAATTGTTTTAATTATGTATGAAATTGATCCAATTTAAAAAATAGATTTCTTTATTTGTCGTATATTCCTAAAGATTAGGTTTAATATATCTTAACAAAAATTAGGTCATTTGGATGAGGAAAAATCTTCACAGTGTACAAAAACTCATTCCTAAAATAGGTTATTTAAAGTGACCATCATACCCCAAAAAAACGAATCCATTCTAATGAAAAGTCAAAAGTAATGTTACATTGTGCCCAGATAACTTGAATTCTGGATGAAACCAATCCAAGTAGTTGACAGTTTGCTTTGAATTTTTTTGATGTATACAGACGCTGCCCCACTTAAGAAGGAGATCGTTCGTAAGTTGAATTTGTTCGTAAGTTGCTTCAGTGCTATATTTTGTATGTTTAAGGTTTATTTGAGTATGTTTAAGGCTTGTATAAGTAACATGTATTGTTTCGTACGAAAAAAATAAACCTTTCATCAAACAATATGCTCTATAAAGATAAATTGGGTTGAGTTTAACTTACTTTTGGAAGATGCGCTTCAGAGGTCCTCCTCCGTGGTAAAAGTGGCAGAAAAAAGCGCTCCGACCAGATTCTCAACCACATCGAGCTTTCTTATTCCACTTTCGTTTCAAAAGAAACGGCTCGCCTCTCTTTTACACTTTACACCGACCACATTGAATGGATGCACAAGATGTTAAACTATGAAAATGTCAAAGTATAGAATGTTTACACACGAACTAAGAAGAGGAAGCGGATTTCTTGTTTGGGGTGGATGCTGGGTGAGCTCTCACAGCGCCACACGCCGGTAGTGGCGGAAAGAAGCACTGCAGTACTGTCCTGTACTCGGGAAAAAGGTGCACACGATACAAAATCTAACTTCCAGCAATGTCCGGATATTTTTCCACATCCCAAAAAATATGCTCGTATCTCAAGTTGAATGGTCGTAAGTAGGGGAGCGTCTCTATTCCCAAAGATAAGGCATACTATTTTTAATTTCCAAAATTTTCGTTACAAAAAAATCAATGGATCCATTGCACAAAAATAACTGCCTAAAATCGGTCACATAAAGTGATTCCGTCCAAATAATCATTGTTCTTAAAAAAGAAGAAATGTTCCATAGTGCCTCCGAAATAAAGAAAGTAGGAGAAAATGTTTTTAACAGTGGATGTTTTTATTCTTCAGGGTTCATTTTTTTAATATTTTCATGGAATAAAGTTCTTTCACTTCGGCAGACTGGGTGCAGAAAGGAGTAAAGGAGTAAAAGAAAAAGAACAAACTCCAAACGTCTCCAAAGAAACTAATGTCTTGGACTGAAACGCACCAACATTCCTCCTCTACGACTTTGGCGAAGCGCTCAAAAACAACACATTAAAGGATTTGCTTTTGCGCCGTTTCTCGTATTTCTGACCTCGTTTCTTCTTTTTCTTAATCCGTCGAGGTTACGGGAAAGATTCCAGGTCCTTAAAGATGTTTTCAAAATATATTATCGGAGAAATGTTCCCCCACCCTGTCACAAAGCATTGAGCAACATATTTATGGATATTACCATCATAGTCATCATTTTATCTATTTAAGTTTGAGATTTCCATGCCAGGATTCCTTTTTATTTTATTTGACCTGTTTCCTGCAGATTTAGTGCCTTGCCAAAGGGTTCAGCCCCATGTGAACTGACACACTCCGAAAGTTGATGGAAACGTACAAACGGTCCCCGACTTACGACCATTCAACGAAAAACTGTAGGTTCCAACATTTTTTTCGGGACGTCTAAAAATATCCGGACATTGCTGGAAGTTAGATTTTGTATTGTGTGCACCTTTTTCCAAGTAGAGGACAGTCCTGGAGTGCTTCTTTCCAGCTTGTGGCGCTGTGAGAGGTGACCCAGCATCCACCCCGAAGAACAAATCCGCTTCCTCTTCCTAGTTCGTGTGTACTTACTTTGCTGTATCTCCAGCACGCTTAGAACTTAAAATTTTTTATTGTTTAATTTCCCGTGCATCCATTCGATATGGTTGGTGTAAAGTAGAGGCGAGCAGTTTCTTTTGAAACAAAAGTGGAATAAGAAAGCTTGATGCGGTTGAGAAAATGGTCGGAACGCTTTTTTCTGCCACTTTTTACCACGGAGGAGGACTTCTTGAAGCGCATCTTCCAAAAGTAATTTAAACTCTACTTTATCTTTATTGAGCATATTATTTTATGAAATGTTTATTTTTCAGTTTCAAAACAATACAGATAACTTATACAAGCCTTAAACATACTTATATGAACCTTGAACATACAAAATATAGCACTGAAGCAACTTACCAACAAATTCAACTTACGAATGATCGTCCGGAACATATCTCTTTTGGGAGTAGGGCAGCGTCTGTATTGAAGATTTCACACTTTTTACCAAACACAAAGGGAGATTTTCAATATACTTTCAGTCCAGCAAGCTCACGACAGGAATCCAATACGAATTTCTCAATTATCCACAAATAAATGACTAAATATGAATACAATGTGTGTAATCCTTACTGCTGTCACAGTCTTGTTCCACGGACAGACTGAGGAGATCATATCTTCCTCATGCCATGAGGCTCTTTAACTCCACCCGCGGGAGTAAAAGCGCACATTAAACCCCACCCCCACATTTGCATATTACCCTCTTTTATTAAAGTGTGTATTTTCCGTAACACTATTTAAATACTCTATTAAGATGTTATATTGGGTATCTCTGTATTCTATATCTTTTATTCTATAATTTTATTTTTCAACACAACGATACTGCTGGAAGTGTGAATTTCCCTTCAGGGATGGATAAAGTATGTATCTATCTATCTATCTATCTATCTATTTATCTATCTATCTCTATCTAATCCAAGATCAAGGGGGCTGGATACCTTTGCAAGGCAATGTAGCATATTCAAAGTCTTCATCTTGGTATTGTGAAAATACAACTAAAAAGAACAAAACAAACCAGCAATACTTCTTCACATTGTTTATTCAGTACTAAACACAGAAAAGTTGAACGTGACTTCCAAGACAGCAATTGAAATGAGCATAAAGTTATGCTAGCTTGTAAACAAAATGACGCCATTGAGTCTGGTTCCGATTGAAACCGATTCGAAACTACTTTAAAAAATACCATCAAACGATTACATACAAAATTACACAAAGTCTGAATGATGAATTGTTGTGCAATGAGCGCCCCCTCCCCAAACAAAAAATATATATATTGTTTTAATCCAGTTACAGATTGGCTTCTCTATTTCCAGACCAAGAAATAAGGCAGTTTATCATGTCCATTCCCCTATTTTTTTATTTTGTACACTTCCTTAAATGAGCTGCTCACAAGTAGTGTTCAAAATATATCAAAAAGTTAGTATTCATGTACTCATAACTAGTCTAGTACTAGTAACCAACTAAAAAAATACAAGACTTTTTCAGCAGATGAGCTACTGTAAGCTGCTTTGTAGCCTCAAGTGAATCAAGGCTTGAAAAATAATCCGCGATCCATTATTCCCAATCGCGTATTGTCGCAACCGGGTTGGCACTTTCGTCAATTGTCTTTATTCCACGTTAAATGAAGTGCTACTTGTACGGCCGTGACCCATTATCCCCGCTAGCAGAAATATGCGAGCGGGGACCAGTAGAGTGTAGTTTGTCAGGCCTGGCAGCTCTTTCTTCCTGTTTTGTCAAGCAAAAAATGAATTGTACGTGTGCGGCCACGATCTATTATCCCCGATTGAATATTCCTGCGCACTTTTGTCGGGCAAGGCCACTCTTTTCTGTTTTTCTTTGCTTAAAATTAACTGCACGTAGGCAGCAATTTATTACCGGCAGAAGGCACTTTTGTCAGGCCTGGCAGCTCTTTTTTCCTGTTTTGTCTGTCAAATTATGAACTGCACGTGTGCAGCCACGATGTATTATCTCCGATTGAATATTCCTGCACACTTTTGTCAGGCAATGTCACTCTTTTCTGTATTTATCTGCTTAAAATGAACTGCACGTAGGCAACTGCAATTTATTACTGGCAGAAGGCACTTTTGTCAGACTTGGCAGCTCTTTTTTCGCCTACATCGAAGTGCACTCCTGTAGCTATGATCCATTATTCCTGCCGCTGCATATTGACGCCAGCAGGCACTAGCAGAAAGCACTTTTACCTGACCTGGTGGCTCTTCATTTGTGTGTGCTCATTTTCCGCCAAAGATGAAGTGCACTCGTGTGGCTGTGATCTATTGTCCCTAATTTCAGATTGCTGCAAGAGAAGGCACTTTTTTAGGATGTGTCACTATAAATGAAAGGCAAAGTTTCGACCTCAATCCATTATCACCAGTCTACTATTGGTGGGAGCAGGGACCGGAGAGCGTGTTTGTGTGCGGTCAGGGCAGCTGAATCGTGCCATTGATGTCTGTCTCGGGAGAACTGCAATTTTTGGCCGCAATCCATTATACCCACTCCACTATTGCAGAGAAAGAAAATTCGTGTTTTCAGCACGACTGCTCCTTTTTCCGTTATTTTTGGCTTAAAAAAAAAAAAAAAAAAGGTGCGGCTGCAGTCCATTATCCTCTGTCAATTATTTGTGGGGGCCAACAGGGGGCATGTAAAATATTTAGTGGGGGGAGGTTACTTTGCAGATCTTGGGGGGTTTTCCTCCCCACAAACCACAATAAACGAGGTAATTACAGGACTTAATAATCAAGCAAGTTGAAATAATTTACCAACCACGAAAAATCAAACATCAAATCAGTTTCGAATGTTTTAAGGATAAGGGCAGTCTAAACCATTTTTGGTGTGATACTGTTGGTCTGGCGACAGAGAATTTGTTCCCAGTTAAAGTGACAGTGACAGTGTGTAATAATGAATAATCAAAAGTTAGTGTAGGTTAGTATGGACTTAATTTGAAGAAGACACTTCAGAAGCCTAAAGGACACGATTTGGCAAAATTTCCCAGCCTACTTCTAGATTTTCTCGCATATATCTGGGAAAGGTGACGAATGCAGTTAGTTATTGTTTAATTTCAATGAATGAAGTATTCTTACACCTCTAGAGGTCGCTATATGATACACACTGGGGCTTTAAAGTGCTTTGATATGTTGGCGGTGTAACCCATTTGTCTGTTCCAGTTGTCCCTTCATAAATGTCTGTAAAATAGTGCGTCGTTTTTCCAGGACTTTCCGGGAAAATGTGACACACTTTTTTTGATCTCCAGTTGCGTTTGTTGTAGTCCGAAAATTTGCATTTGTTGTCGTCGTTATAGTGTTACGAGGGTTACTTGACTTATAGCGGCCGCCATCTTCGATTACAACTCGGTTCTGTTTATAATTCCCCTCAACTTTTCTACGTATGTAGTCTTCGAAAACTTGTAAAGTACGAAGGTCAATTTATTCCAAGGTTGCTTGTATTCCAATATGGCTGCCGTTGAAATACTGTAAATTCAGGAATACAAACTACTACTTTTTTTCTACATTTATACGATGCAGCTTGTTATTCTGGATGAATATTTTGAAGTAGTATTAGAAATATTTGGTCCACTCTGAATCTCTTTATTTTTGCAAGGGATGAGATAGCTTAAGATGAGTTGTAGGGCTCAGCATGTGTACAGACTGAAAATGTTTTTTTGTTTCACTTTTCCAAATATTACCGTGCTAATTTATTTTTAAATCAAATAAATCGATGTGAATGAGTCGTGTGAGTGATGAGTGTGTAATCCATTATAGCCGCCAGTTAAAAAGTCACGTGACGCTGGGAACTCTATTGTCCAAAACGAACTCAGCGTCTGAACTCCCTGCAATTATCTCAAAGCGACCCTTCTATTTACACGTTTTACACACCTCAAAAACAATTTTCCAGTTATAATTGAGAAAATAAATGGCACAAAATATGGAATTTTGAGAGGAAGGTATTCAGAGGATCGGGGCTTGTTATCAAAAGCGTACCATTCAAAAAATATGAGAATACACCCCCCCCCGGCAGTACCGATAACAAAGAAAATGTGATTTTCACATTAGAGGAGGAACGTCAACTATCTTAACTCAAATCTCGGGATTAATCCAGATTAGTTCACAAAGACTGCGACGGGGATTATTCCAGGCACTTTCTATTTCCGTCCTGGAAGCCAATTTGGGCCCCAAAGCTCGTCCAATCGGTAAACAAGATGTGAAGAATGAGGAAAACCAGCTCTCACGATGCCTTGCTGATGATGTCCGTTTGAGAAGAACAAAAGCGTCTTTGATATCGCCGTTTTCTGGGTTTGGTCCGAACAAAGACATCAATGGCGCTCCCGTGTCACAAAGGCCGAGGCGTCGACCTTGTCAAGGGCGCCGACAGTTCTACAGAGAGCCCTTCTCGCCTTTTTCCATTACGCAGACGCTCTTATCAACACAAAACGCCCAAATCCCGTTAAACGCCATTAAAGCCGTCCTTTTTCTCATTTGCCTTTGGAGGTCGTTCCCGAAGCCTGGAGGACGTGGCCCAGGGAGGACCAAAACTCGGAGAAAGAAATGGAGAAATAGCTATCATTTTATTAGCTATTTATTTTTTCGTGATAACTTGTTACTCAGATGAAGAGGCGGGTCAAATTAGCTAAGCTTTACACCTATTGGTTGATCAAGTGATGAACAAATCAGCTGTTGTTCTAGTTAACTTTATATGTAAATCATATAGTTATGCTTTTGTCATTTATATATTTTGGTATAGCAGCACGGCGGCGCAGTGGTTAGCGCTTGTGTGGCACAGTTCATGTCATGGGAACCTGTCGTGGGTTCAAATCCAGCTCCAGACTTCCTGTGCGGAGTTTGTATGTTCTTCCCGTGCTTGCGTGGGTTTCCTCCGGGCACTCCGGTTTCCTCCCACATTCCAAAAACATGCATTTCAGGTGAATTGGCCGGTCCAAGTTGTCCCTAGGTGTGAATGAGCGAATGAGTTGTCTGTCCCTGTGTGCCCTGCGATTGGCTGGCAACCAGTTCAGGGTGTCCCCTGCCCACTGCCCGGAGATGGCTGGGATGGGCTCCAGCCCCCCCGCGACCCTAATGAGGATAAGCGGTACGGCTAATGAGATGAAATATTTTGGTATTTTTCTCGTCTTATTTATTTATATGTAATTTGTTTGTAGGTATTTGTTTATTCCCACATTTATTTCTACAAATGGTACGATCGGTCCCTTTTAGTGTCCGCTTTGATGGGCGAAAGAGGCACTTGGAGTGCTCTCTCTCTCTCTCAGGTTTTTTTCCCAGATTTGGATTTCCTTATCACGACTCAGATTTGGGTTCTTTTCCCAGATCCAAGATTTGTTTTCTTGGTTTTTTATTTAGACTCGATTTGGGTTATATTTGCAGACTCCGATTAGGGTTCTATTCCCAGACTGATATTTGGGTTCTATTGCCGGACTCTGAATTTGATTTTTTTACTCAGATTCGGGTTCTTTTCCAAGACTCTGTTACGGGTTCTTTTCTCAGACTCTGATTTGGGTCCTTTTTCCCAGTCCGGTTCCTAGAACAGGACTTTGCGGGTCTCAGGACGAGAAGCAGAGGCTGCAGCACTCCATGCATATCTCCAGACAGTCTGCAGACTCGCAGCAAGCGTCTATGATGCCGCAATCCATGTCGCAGGGCAGCTCGCAGTCACCGCATTCTTCGGAGGCGCAACAGCAGCAGAAGCAGGAATCGTCGCCTGCGCACGACCCGCAGGTGGCGCAATTCAACACGATGTTGCACAGCGTCAGGAACTCGCAGAACAGGCAGGCCAGGATGCAGTGCACGCAACAATCTGCACAAAAGTATATAGGATAACCGTTTAAAGACAAAATATGTTTGGACTGTTGAAGCTCTAGCGCCACCTCTGGCACAGTATTTTTCTGTTGTTCTAAAAAACTAGACTTACCCAATCTGTGCTGATTTGTCAGCTTGCTAGCTAATGACAATTTTCTAACACTAGTAAGCTAATTCGAGCTCGATACTTTCACTTAAACAAACGAGACATTCTCAATATTTGCTGAGTTCTCAGCTAGTTAATTTTTATTCACTAATGCTATTTAGGAAAGCTAGCTTGATCTGTTATTTAACAAACCATATTTACTCAAACTGTGCCGATTTTGAAACGAGCTAATACTAGCTCTGTACTTGTCGTGTTGTTTACCTGCTTTTTAACAAACCAAACTTACTCAATCTGTGCCTGATCAGCTAGCTAGCGCTAGCTGACCACTGCTTTTTAACAATTCAGTTTTAGTCAACCTGCACGAATATGTCAGCAAACTAATGCTAGGTCTTTAAGGTTGGGTCAGTACTTAGTGATGGACTTTTTAACAAACCAGGTTAATTCAATCTGCGCTGATTTGTCAGCAAGTCAAACTATGCTAAATAGCCAATGCTAGCTAATTACCTCTGCTTTTGACAAACTGGACTAATTTAATATGGGAGTATCTATTTGCTAAAACATGCTATTTTCTTAATGCTAGTTCAGTACTTATTTTGTTGCTAATTTAGTTTTTAACATACCAGAAAAAACAATTTTTGCGGAGTTGGCAGCTAGCTCGCTCTTGCTTATCAGCTAATGCTATCTTGGTAAATCTGCTTTTTAAACAACAAGACCTACTCGATCAGTGTTTCTCAATGAGATGAAGCTAATTTGCTAAAGCTAGCTTGGTACTCAATATTTCGTTGATATGTTACGGTACTTAACCCACCGAACAACCCAAACTATGCTGATTCGACAGCTATTTGCTCTTGCTAGTTAGCTAATGCAAGATCGGTACTTCTACTTTTTATCAATCAAGATTGAATAACTGTGCTGATTTTTCGGCTAATACCAGTTTGCTAATGTCAGCTCTGTACTTGTGTTGTTGATTTGTTCTTTTTTAATAAACTCAACAGATTTAATCTGTGCTTATTTGTTAGTTTGCTAACAAATGCTCGCTCAGTACTTGTTGATCCGCTTTTTAACAAAACCAGGCTTCCTCCATCTTTACTGATTTGTCAGGTAAACCTAGTTCGCGTATGCGTGTTCTCTACTTAGTGTGCTGTTGATTTACTTCAAATAACATATGTACTCACTGATTCTTAAGATAGCTCAAGCTATTTTTATAATGCTAACTCAGAACTTGTTGTGTTGTTTATTTAAACCGGACTTAGGCAAGCTGTGCTGTTTTGTAAGCTACCTAGTTAATACTATGTCCATAAACGCTAGCTCATATGTTTTGTATTATTTGTATTGCCCTTTAAGAAAGAGCTTTTTCCTATTTTTTTAGAATCAGGCTAACGTATTTTGGATGTGTGGTTTTGTTGAGCCAGCTGATCTTTAGATACTTAGCCACCTTTGGAAAAGATTCATAGTAATTTTCGCGAACTTTGGGAGTATCCTTATCATTTTCCCAGGTTTGGATTTCCTACCACGACTCAGATTTGGGTTATATTCCCAGACTCCTATTTGGGTTCCGTTTCTGGATTAGTTTTTTTTGCCCCAGACTCAGATCGGGGTTCCATTCCTGGACACGGATTTGGGTTATTTACCCAGACTCAGATTTGGGTTTGTTTACCAGATTCAGATATGGGTTATTTTCCCAGATCCAAGATTTTTTTTTTTCTGACTCGATTTGGGTTATTGCCACATTTGGGAAAGATTCATAGTAATTTTCAGTGAACTTTGGGAGTATCCTTATCATATGACGCCTAAATATGAAAATCATCACTCGTAGTTTTATATTTATTGTCATAGGCAAGTTTTAATTATTTCTCAGTCGTTATTTCGAGGACTCAGGTTCTTAGAAATACGCAACTGTTGGGTAGAGCTGACCGCACCGTTGACCGCTTATTAGTCAAAAGATCATAAAGGATATGCTAAGACATGAGGATGATTTATGTCCTAGTCCTGCAGTTTGTTACAATTTAGCCTTGTGTCAGTTCTATACAATTAAATGGGCGTCCTGACTCCATCTTACCGTCCTGCGCCTCGGTAGGAATCTGCGAGCTATTGCTCTTGGAGCTACTTTTGGAGCTGCCTTTGCTCCTCTGGGAGTTGATGGAAGGGTTGGAGTGCAACTTCTTGGCGTGTCGGGTCCCCGCCGAGGACGAAGAAGAGGAGGTGGAGGAGCCCCCCCTGGGGAGCGAGCCCAATTTGGGGTGCGGGCCCCCGTTGCGGTCTCCGGCCGACTGGAGCGAGTGATGTCTGCCGCCGTTGCGCATTTGGCTGCCGGTGAGCGTCCGACACGGCTGGGCGGGGTGCGCGGGTGTGGACCTGGCTGCCGGTTGACCTGGAAAGCAACAATGGACTCACTGTTTGCTGATAATGAAGTCATGCTGGAGAAAATACTCCTGGCTTAGTCGCTATTATTATAATTTTGGGTGCATGTGTGGGCTTGATCTTAAGCTTTCTTTAGCCCGAGGCGATTGCTGTGAAAGGAATCAATTTAAAGTGACAGTGTGTAATCATTCAATCGTGATTGTTGTAGCTTGGCATAGAAAAAAGACGCACTACAGTAGCCTGAAGAAGACCAGTTGGTCAAATTCAGAAACCTAGTTCCAGATTTTGTTTTGTGAGCAACAGGACACAAAAGCCGGTGTTAATTCCTGCAAACTGGAAATGGGAGCTACTTCAAAGGCCAGCAACTACTCGCAATAGCAGGGCAGAATTTGTCAAGCGTCAAGACCCTGAATCATAGAGCACAGCAACATGAGTGGCTAAAGAAGGAAACAGTGAAAAAGGTAGATGAATCACAAGACTCAGCGACTCCATAGCTAAGGTTGTTCTCCGCTGTTGTAAGCAACTAAAAGGCCAGTAATTGGATTGCAAGAGCCAAGCTGAATTTGTCAAGCACCTGGACCCTACATCAAGTAACACAGCATGTAAGTGGCTAGAGAGATATCCAGTCAAAAAAGTGTATGAATCATGGAACTCAGCAACTCAATAGCTGAATTAGGTCAGAGGTGCTTTAAGCTACAAAATAGCAAGTAAAGAATCTCAAGAGCAAAGGAGCAGCTCTCGTGTGTTGACACCCTGAAACATGGAACATAGCGACATGAGTGGCTAGAAAGGGAAACAATGGGAAAAAAATGAATGAAACACAGGATTTTGCGACAAAGTAGCTGAAGTTGGTCCGAGCTTTCGTAAGCCACTGAAAAGGCCATTAAGTGATTGCAAGAGCAAAGCAGACCCTGAATTATAGGACATTAGTGGCTAGAAAAGGAAACAGTACAGAGAGGGATGAATCACAGGACTCAGCAAACCAGTAGACGAAGTTGGTCAGAGCTTCTAAAACCTATTAAAAAGGCCATAAAATGATTTTGAGAGCAAATTCGTAAAGAGTCGAGATGCTGAATAATGGAACCGAAATGAGTGGCTAGAGAAGGAAACTGTACTAAAAAGGGAATGCATTCCAGGACTCTTCAAGCCAGTAGCTGAAGTGACGTACCAAAAAGGCAAGTAAAATATTGCAAGAGCAAAGCAGGACTTGTCAGGCGTCTAGACCTGGAATTACAGAACACAGCGATATGAGTGGCTAGAGAAGAAAACTGTAGAAAGAAAGTGGATCAAACTCAAGCCCAGCAACCCAGTAGCTAAAGTTGGTCATTGCTGCTGTAGGTTAAAATAAGGCTAACAAAAAACTTGCAAGAGCAAAGCAGAATTTGTTAACCGTAGGCACCCTGAACCACGGAACATAGCACGTGAGTGGCTAGAGAAAGAAACAGTAGAAAACAAGTGGATAATTCACATGACTGGTAGCTGTAGATTGCCAGCACTAGAAGCTACCAAATTTCCAATAAAAGATTGCGAGTACAAATCAGAATGTGTCAAGCGTTGATAATCTGAATAATGGCACTCAGCGGCAAACATAAGTGACTAGAGAAGGAAATAGTAGGGGGGAAAAGCGCCAGACACCTGAATCACAAAATTTAGTGACGTTCGCTTGCATGACAAGTTGATGAAGGACGATGCAAGCTTTGTTAACATGAAGCGGATAGAGTGGCTAGAGAAGGAAACTGTTGGGGGGGATCAAAGACACTGGTACATGCTACTTTATCAAAACCGTCATTTGGGCTTCTGTAATTGTAAGATGGCGGCCAAACATGTCAGCTTCTTCAAGTTGTATAATAGTTTTAAACTAAGTCTTGTTTATGTATTTTTTATCATCAGAGTCAATAGTGTTTTATTTAAGTGAAAGAAGTATTTTTACCCCATTAGGGGTCGCTATGTAATACACACTGGGGCTTTAAACGCAAACACTAAGACTTGAAAAGGCAAGTATTGGTATCAACGTTAATCCAGGGTTATTGATAAAGCGGTGGTTTTATGATTAAAATGAGAACTTAGAAGAATTGAAATTTTAAAGAAAAAAATAGCTTCATGCTGTAATTTGTTCCGTATAAGGACTTATGATTTTAATACTGTTAAATACTCAAAAGTCTGGAAAAAACATTTTTAACACTTTTAAGGCCCTTTCAATGCCATTTTTTTCAACTTTTCCAGTACCCAGCATCTTTGTCTCTTCACCATGTAACGGCGATGATGCTCCACACAACAACCTCATACAAACTAATGCCAGCTGCAGTTAGTCATAAGGGAAGTACAAATGCAAGGGTAAAACTTCGCCACCATATTAGGCGCATCAGCGTCATTTTTAAGCAGGCCTGAATATTTTTTCTGTTTTATTTCATGTGTGGTCTATCCAGTCAGACTGCCGGGAAACATGGCAACAAAATCAAGCATTATCAAGCATTTCACCCCGAATAAGCAATGGTTTCATTAGAAAAACTAAGAAAAAGCATAACATAGCCACGAATGGAATATAATAGTCAGTTCTCCGAGAAATGCATTCGATTAAAGTCAAATGATTCCGTCCGACCGAACGTATGATGGCTTTTTGAATGGGATCCGCTTCGTGGCGCGTCGCTTCATGAAACGATTCATCGAGCGTGGATCGTTTCCAGAGCAAAAAGGGGAAAAAGAACCGCTTCGATGTACCATACTTAAGCTAGACTTCATCAAGAGTACTTATTTATCGATCGCCGATAGAATCCCGCGAGATGACTCCGGCGGCGAACGATCGTTCCGAACTCCTCGAAGAAGCGGAACGGGAAACGTGTTGAGAAATGGCGTCAGGTAGCTTCTCAATAGCCAAGCTCCCGTCACGATCGGTGCCGGGGACTTGGACCGACTCCGATGTTCCGGTCCCTGCCAAAAAGTACAAGTGGCCGTGAATATTTCAACAATACCAAACCGCGATGTTTTCTTTGCTCCAAACGGGACCCAAATTGTAACCTGTCTTTGGTCCAGATTGTATTTCTTTAGCAGAGAACAATGCAGTCTCGATCGAAAGAAAGGTAAAAATACATCTTTTCTAAAATAGACGAACCACAAAAGCAGTTGTTAATGCCGCGGTTGCCATGGAGCCCAATTTCTCTCACGGTTGTCATGGCACCCAATTGGCCCCGACTGTGTGGGCGCAAGCTGCGGCTTGTTTACAGATTGGCTCCCTGTCAGTATTTAAACTCTGTCCTGTCAGTCCTCTTTTGTCGGCCCGTCTGCGAATCTCCGTTTTTAGACGGCAAGAAAAAAGACGCACTACAGAAGCCTGAAGGAGACCAGTTGGTCAAATTCAGAAACCTAGTTCCAGATTTTGTTTTGTGAGCCACATGACACAAAAGCCGGTGTTAATTCATGCAAACTGGAAACTGGAGCTACTTAAAACCTGTCCTGTATTTTTGCTCCTGTTTTTCTCCCGCTACGATCTGTTTGATTTCCTCTCCCGGTTTTCGACTTATTTCCGTTCCCGCCACCGCCCGCCACGGAAGTCCAACTTCCGCAGCTGATCTCCGGATCGTGTGTGCGCTCCTTTCCCTTCTCCCCAATAAAACAGTGAGTAACGTTACGAGAGTGGGTCCTGTTTCCTGTTCTGGTCCTGACAGTTAACAGCTATAATAAACTTAAAAGATAACACAATGGTGCAAAAAAAAGGGTGCTAACCACCAACTAGCTTGCGGGCTAATCAAACTTGTCGGAACTCACTGTTCCGTACGAATGATACTCCTTCCATCCTCCCAAAATGTAATTGATAAATCGGTACTTTTAACTTTATAATGCAGTACTCCATGATGTGACCCCGCCTAAGGACAACTTCACTTTTCGTTGTGAAATAAGGTGGGGGTTTTTTGCCCAAAGCTTTAACAGCATTTTCCCCACTTTACGACATTTTTACCGAGTTTGTGCGTTTTTAAAAGTTTTTAAGATGTCTGTCTGCTATTGGTCGATGTCATCGATAAGTTTAGTTTATAGTCCTTGGTGGTCTAGTGGCCAGGATCCGGCTCGAAGGACCCCAATGAAAAATGTATAGTTCAGTAGAGAAATATTCAAAATAAGAAGAAAAGAACTTCAATGGATTTTGAACTTGCAAAGAGAACAGGACAGAGCCTACACCTCATAGAAAATTCCACGCTGTTCTAAAAGCCCTCTCGTAAGCTTTTTGTATCTATTTAATCTAGGTTACAAAAAGCTGATTTTCCTTAAATGTTGCAAATATCAAAAATAAGCAACATTATCAGCTGATAGTGACAATGATGTAAACAGTGCATAAGTCAAAATGAGGAACTGGCTTCCTATACAATTTCCTTTACAGGTGACTAAAATTAGAATAGAATACATGTTTTAGTCATACAGTTGGCGTCACGGTATTGCGAAGATGCCGATATGCTCCTGGCTGAACTACATCCCACAATGCATTTTTCTCTCTTCATTGAGTTCAAAAATATCAAGAGCATTGTAACTTGTGATGCAATACCATATTTGTGTACCTTATTTCATTGCAATGGGTTCCCCGTGCATACAGTGATTCTAAAGGGGGAAGTAAATGCATGATAACTATGGAAACAAAGCTTGCGATGATCAAGAAATACAAAAAAGGCTAGCAAATGTCTACCCTCGTTAAGTTGCGTGGCCAATCGACAACCGGGACAAATGTTAAGAATTAGGAGGCGATCAAAGCAAGGGAATCTTACTATAGCTAATCTATACTTTCTATAACACGGCACGATGTAGTTCCAAATCACTAAGAAAATTTCAGCTATACTCCAAATGCTTCGATACAAATGTATTCATTTATTTTAACGCAATCAAACATGTATTTAAGCAACAGGACATAATATTTTATCTATCCGTCAAAGTCTATCCGGTACGGTTGACTTGACAACTCTCAACAGACGTTTAAAAAATACAATACAGTAGGTACACCATCTTTTATATGTAAAATACAAGTACTAAATACCAATGAAACTACACATTTACTAAGAATCCAACCAGAATTGTTGGATAACTTTGTGCCTCACCTGCCATCATGGAAATATATCATCAATATTATATTACCGGGTTTATTTGTTCAGTGTTAAAGTACTTCTCATTTAACTTTTCAATTCTCTTTTTTAACATCGCAGAATTAAAGAGTTGCCTAAAAGCCACAAACTTTTGAACTTGAAAAAAACTTGAATTATCAAAATGAATTTGTATTCTAAAAAAGATATCCATTATCTGCACCGCTTATCCTCAGTAGGGTCGCGGGGGTGCTGGAGCCCATCCCAGCTATATTCGGGCTGTGGGCAGGGGACACCCTGAACTGCAGTCGCAGGGTCTAAAAATGATATAATGAATATAATTATTTGCAACTGGTATTACTGTGCTGAGCATCTTGCAGATGCAGAGTGAGGCACCCAATTCTCTTGCCTCACGGCAGAGGGCGATAGTGCAACCAAAGACTGATTTGGCGCACACTTCAGCCCCTAACAATAGGATTAGGGATAGTATTAGCAAGCCAGTCAAGCCATCCAGTCTGTTTTTCTCCTCGTACATGTTCTTTTTTCTCATAATGGAGGATTGCATTTCAATTGATCATTTCATTCATAAGTAAGTCAATAAAAGTTTTTTTTCTATGCTTCAGTTTATATATTGCTTTCTTGCTTTGCCAATCAAACACGGACTACGATGTCGGCAGTGTCTGTAAAATTGACCTTGAAAAGTGCTTGAATTAGGCCATAAAAATTGTACAAACCCTGAAGAAAAACAAAACAAAGACACACCCGCCCTGAGTGTGGCCTCCAACTTTCGCTCCAAAACACCAGTCGCAATAAAACCTTCTGTCCGATAACCGCCCACAGACCGATAAGCACAAACGATTGTTTCATCTGCAACCGATCTGCTCTCGTTTAAGATTCTATTCCTCGGGCGTTTTTGCAGCCGCCATGCAGATGTTTGGCAAGCGCCGCGTGTTGTGACACGGAGTTCTCGTTCGTTCCTTCCGCCTCCTTCTTTTCTCCCGGAAGCCTGTCGAGTTTGTTACCGTATGTTACCGGTGCAAAATCCGCCGCACGAACGGAGTGACTCTCGACAGGCCGGTCGTCGGGACTGTCAACGGGAACCAGAGGTCGCGCTCCGACACATGCATGGGCGAGCGCGTGAAGGTTAGACAGGGGAAAAAAAACGAGCGCACGTGAGAAAGAAAACGAAAAATTGGGTCGACGTCTGCACGGGCGTGACTCATACTCGCGGTGATTCAGCAACGGGTAAAAATAACAAGACAAAGTGCGCCGTTGACATTTCTTTCAGCCCTGGGGCGTGCTCGCTGTTCCGGCCACGAGAATCGAGTCCTCGCGTATCGTGTCGAGTGCTACAAAGCACAGGGAACAAAACAAACGACGGAGACTTAAAGAGACCAAACTGCACCTTGTTAGACAATCTCATATTGAAGCTACGGGTTCCAAGACTTGCAGTGATGCTAAAGGGAGAAGCCAAACATAGATAGATGGATAGATAGATACTTTATTCATCCCCGTAGGGAAATTCACACTTCCAGCAGTATCCTTGTGCAGATTAACAGGATGGCCTCTGGGTGCTGTGTTGTAGTTTAGCAACAGCGGAGTGGATGACATCACACGCTAGGACAAAAGTTCGACGTCCCTGCAGCAGATGGAAGTCTTTGTGCCCAGGGTTACACCACCTCTTGTTCACGTAGATAGCGAGTCCGCCTCCTCTCTGCTTCCCGCAGGCTTTTGTTTCTCTGTCTGTCCTAACGGCGCTGAAGCCTGGTGGCTCCGGGTAGCTCCGGGTAGCCCAGGGTAGCTCCGGGTAGCTTCACGTTATCGTCCGGGATGCTAAACGTGAGTCACGTTTCCGTAAAACACAGCAAACTGCACTCCCTGTGCGCTTTGATGTTTTTCACCAGCACAGCCAATTCGTCAGTCTTATTTGGTAGAGAGTTCACATTTCCCATGATTACGGACGGTACCGAAGGCTTACAACGCCGCTAGCCGCTTAGCCTTAGCTCTGGCTCTGCATCCACGATAGGGCCCCCTCATCACGCCGGCAAGAGAATTCTTCAGGGCAAGGAGTTGATAAAAAATATGGCCATAATTAATCGACAATCGGGACAATGATTAAAGCGACACTGAGTATTATTTGTCCATTCGAAAAAGACACACTATAGAACAAGGGTGTCAAACTCCTTTGAGCTCAGGTGCCTCATTTAAAAAAAAAGACTAGTAGAAAAAAAAGAAAGAAAAGAGAGCAGGGCAAAAAGACCGAGAAAGAGAGGGAGGAAAAGAGGGACATCGAGAGAAAGAAAGGAAGAAAAAAAGAAATGACACAACTATGGAGAGAAATAAATGGAGTAAGAGAGAAAGAGAAAGAATGAGAAAAAAAAAGAGAGAGAAAAAAAAAACAAAGAAAGAGAGAAAAACATGCATGTCAGGTGAATTGGCCGATCCAAATTGTCCCTAAGTGTGGATGAGCGAGTGAACTGTCTGTCTCTGTGCGCCCTGCGACTGGCTGGCAAGCAGTTCAGGGTGTCCCCTGCCCACTGCCCGAAGATAGCTGGGATGGGCTCCAGCACCTCCTCGACCCTACTGAGGATAAGCGGTGCAGATAATGGAAGGATGGATGAATTCTAAAGTCATTAATTTCAAAGTGTGACTCCGATATTCAGAGTAAAATGTCATTCAAATTCAATTTGTAAATACTTTGAATGAAACACTAATTTTCAGTTTAAAGTTCAAAACACAACAAAACTTGATTAAAGACTAGGTTCAAGCTTTAGGACAAAATATATTTACTGTGCTACTCTCTTCAAAATCATTTGAGTTTGAGTCATGGATGGCAGAGAACTAGGACAAAACGGAGGTCTTAGTCATCAGCCCTGAAAGTCAGAGAAACCGTGACGAAAACAGCTAGATTTCAATCAGTCACAACGTGTTCTGAACTTTGGCTTCATTTTAGAATCCTATCTTAAATTCACACCACAAATAAAAAGGATAACCAAGATTGTTTTGTCATCTGAAAAATATAACAAGAGTATGCCCATTACTCTGCAGCACGGCGGCACAGTGGTTAGCGCTTGTGCGGCACAGTTCATGTCATGGGAACCTGTCGTGGGTTCAAATCCAGCTCCAGACATCCTGTGCGGAGTTTGTATGTTCTCCCCGTGCTTGCGTCCCTAATGAGGATAAGCGGTACGGCTGATGAGATGAGATGCCAATTACTCTCATGCTTTAATCTTTTCCCGTTTAGATGAAATTCCCTACTCGCTGACTCCCCCCCAAAAAATATTAAATAGGATTATTCTTATTCTTCACCATTTGAAGAGTATAAAGTCAGCTCATTTCTCTCAATCAATTTAATGCAGCACGGCAGCGCAGTGGTTAGCGCTTGTGCGGCACAGCTCATGTCATGGGAACCTGTCGTGGGTTCAAATCCAGCTCCAGACTTCCTGTGCGGAGTTTGTATGTTCTCCCCGTGCTTGCGTGGGTTTCCTCCGGGCACTCCGGTTTCCTCCCACATTCCAGAAACATGCATTTCAGGTGAATTGGCCGGTCTAAATTGTCCCTAGGTGTGACTGAGCGAGTGAGTTGTCTGTCCCTGTGTGCCCTGCGATTGGCTGGCAACCAGTTCAGGATGTCCCCTGCCCACTGCCCGGAGATGGCTGGGATGGGCTCCAGCCCCCCCGCGACCCTAATGAGGATAAGCGGTACAGCTAATGAGATGAGATCTCTAATGGTTTGTTGTTTTTTTCCATGCTCGCTGGACTCTCCCAAAAACAATGTTACATAGGATTGTTTTTTTTTTTACCATTTCAGAAATATTTCCAAAGTTAGCCCATTTCTCAAGGAAATCCATGATCTCCCCTTGTTTAGACAATTTTAATTCCCTGCTCTCTGGTCTCCTCTATTTATTTCACTCTTTTATGTTTCTGTTGTCTAGTTGTGTTACACTCCAGCATCTCTGGTAAGTTAATTTAAAATTCTAACACGGTAGGCCTCTTCAGATCTCTTTCCTCACACGGTATTCTGTGCATTTCCATCATATTTTAGGTTTTTTTCTCTTAACCATTGTTTGTGTAGTTGACGCTTCAGGTTTTTGAGTGTCAAGAGAAAGGGGGAGGATTGTTCTTATTGTAAATTATATGTTTCAGTGCCTCACCAGTCTTTATGAAATTATAACATTTTAAATATACTAGTAGGTTGTATTTATTCAGTTTTAAGGTTAATTTCTCAAGTAACATCATCATTTTTGGATTTGATTTGAACAATTGCTTAGTATTTGCATTTATTTATGAATTGTATTAACACAAATAGCATATCATGTCTGCAGATGCAGACTGAGGCACACAGTACTCAAACCTCATGGCAGAGGGCGATAGTGAGACCAAGGATTGTGATTTGGTGCACAACTGAGCCCCAAATAATAGAATCCGTGAATGTATTGGCAATCGAACAGCAAGGTAAGCCATACAGTCATTTATTTTCCCATCGCATTGAATGTTTTTCAATATGGATAATTACCTATCTATGCTTATATGTAAATAAAACTGTATGTGTCTGCAATACAATACTGTTTTTGTACAGTATTTATTCACTGTGGGTCTCTAATTGTGCAGTGATGCTAAAAGGAGGAGCAAAAACATGATAACAATGTGAACGAGGCTTGTGATCAGAAAGAAATGCAGAGACTTTGCTGAGCATATGCATAGTGAGGCACGCATTTCTCTTGCCTCATGCTAGAGGGCATTAGCAGTGTCTGAAATAACGTCTGCCTGTGTTGTGCATCTTTTACGTTGGCCGTACAACTTACAAAACGTCTCCTGCCAGGTCGCCGACAACTTTTTCAAGAAAACAACAAATCTTTCGGGGTTTTTTTTCATTTTACCAATTAAAACGTTTTATTCCGATTTCAAAATGTCATTGGTTTTGGAAATTTCGGAGTTTATGTTTGTTTGGAAGTTTCAGAATTTCGGTTTGTTTGGCTATTTGCATACTCGCCAGCCAATCATAAGCCTGCATCAAATAACTTTGTGCTTCCGGACTTTCCCGAGCGTTATAAGGTTGTGCATTTGCATATCATTTTCCAAAGTTTACGCACGGAGAACACAAGAAAAATCGATAAGTGGTTAGGAATTGTTAAGATTTGTCTATTTAATAGCGCTCTTACTCGTAGTATTGCGTTAAGACGTTTTCCATTGTGTGACGTCATTACGCACGCACCATTTTTCATTTTGCTAATTGTTGATTGTCATGTTATATTGAATGGAGCCGTGTTCTTGTTTGCTTGCTGTTGAGGAATAAATAAAGGCTGAACCACAATTTCCTTCTTATCTTTTCACACATGAGGAAACTGCACACTCTGACATATCCTTACCAGGAGTCGAGCCAAAACCTCAGCCCCAGAAGAAAGATTCAAAAGAAGTTAACAAAATTGATGACGCTACAAAACGTAAACGTACATTAAAAGCATCGTGGAAAGAGGAGTTCACGTGGCTTGTAGCAGACGCAACACAAACATTGCATGAATGAAGATGAGTCAATACAGGTACATTCGGATGGCAGATGGAAAACAACGATGTCATATACATGCAATGAATGTTATAAGTAGTATTATAATAAACTTAATTTTAAAGTGTTCTGTTAGCTCAGTAGCCTAGATGGTAGGGCGCCCGCTTTGAGACTGGGAGGTCGCTGGTTCGCGCCTCGGCCGAGTCATACCTAAGACTTATAACATTGGTAAAATGGCGGCGCCCTCTGTTGGCTGCGGCTGCATCGGCTCGCTACAACGGGTCAGGTGTATCGACATTTCGTTCTTACAAAGAATGACAATACAAAGGAAATTATTATTATAAATTATTATATATTCTGATTATCAATCCTTAATACTTTGCAACATAGGTTTTTTTTACGATGAGTCGTCTTATTGTGCTTCAATTTGTGAAAAATGGGGCAGGTGACTTTTCAGAGTGTTCTGCCCTGGTGTCCGCTAACTTTTTATCATGAGTTTCAGACACTGGCAATAGTGAGACCAAGGATTCTAATTTGGCGCACAACTAAGCCCTACATAATAGTATTTGCAAGCTAACATCAATACAAGCCATACAGTCTATTTTTCGTAATAAGGATTTATTAATGCTTTCATAGACTTCATTTCTAAGTCATGGTAAGCCAATAACACATGCTTATCCTATGCTATAGTTTATATATTGTTTTATTGCTTTGCTAATGAAACAAGGGATACAATGTAGCTTCATTGATTTGGAAATGTAAAAAGCAACCTCACCGCACGTCACTACAGAAAGACGTCGTAAAACGACGCAACGTATGGAGGGTCAAATGTTTAAAATAAAAGCAAACGACATATTTTAGCACCTTAAATGTTGTTCTTGTCGCGGATGTCATTAAACGAAGCGCCTGCAGCTACTTAGGCGTCCCCCGAGTGCCATTTGTCAGCGTCCCGTTCAGTTTCTCCGCCCGGCATGCGCTTAAGACGAAAGGGATCCGACGAAAAATCACTCGCGCTTTATTCGGCCCATCTGTTTGTTGGGCGAGCTGCAACTTGCGTCATAAATGCTAGCGTGAAGCGCTACATGACGCGAGCTAAATTACGCCAGCTACGTTACGAGCGCCCAGCGAGGTTAAACGAGTGCGCCCTGCAGGGACGCTGACGTCAAATGTGCTTATTTTATGACGCAATTATTGTAAATGGTGATAGACTGCACAAAACTAAAAATAAGCATTAAAGTAAATCCCGCCTTAAGACGTTTCCGCTTTACAGCGCGTAGTAAGATGTTTTTTAGGGCCTTGGAGACAATTTTCCCACTACACCTCATCAACAAGTTATTTGCGCTTAGCTATACAACTTGTTTGTGCATATACTACTCTACGTTCTCCCTAAGTCCAAAATCAAGAGCCTTCAGCTGGTACAAAATGCTGCAGCGAGGCTTTTAACTAAGGCAAGAAAGTTTGATCTTGTGACCCCGATTTTAGCTAACCTGCATTGGCTCCCTGTTAGCTTAAGATCTGATTTTAAGGTTCTGTTGGTAGTCTACCAAATCATGCATGGACTTGCTCGACCTTATCTCTCAGATTTGGTTTCCCCCTATGTTCCGGTCCGGAGCTCTGAGAACACTGGTCTATTAGTTATCCCAAGAGCCAAGAAGAAATCCACAGAATGTTCTCCATTTGGGCCCCGGTGCTGTGGAATGCTCTTTCCCCTGAGATTCGATCTGCAACCTCAGTGGAAATGTTTAAATCTAAGCTTAAAACACACTTCTACTTTATAGCACATGAATAATCTATATTTTATGTTGATAATATGTGTATTATTTGCCCTCATGTAGGTTTTAGATGAAGGGATGGTGTCATAATAGTCTGCAGTTTGCAATAGTCTTTGATTTGTGCAGCCCTTTGAGACTCTTTGTTATTAAGGGCCAAACAAATACACATGACTTGACTTGCATATGACGGGTTACGTCTCTGAGATGCCCATCTGCTATTGGTCATCAACATTTAAAATTCTTCTATTAATTTGAATCATGCAGTCACTGATGCACTATTGGCTAAACTCCCTCCCACAATGCCTTTCCTTTCATACAGTTCAGAATCTCCCGTGCTTTGAGAGTCTGCAATACAATACTGTTTTTGTACAGTATTTATTCACTGTGGGTCTCTAATTGTGCAGTGATGCTAAAAGGAGAAGTAAAAACATGATAACAATGTGAACGAGGCTTGTGATCAGAAAGAAATGCAGAGACAAATTGCTACCCTTGTAAAGCTGCATGGCCATAGGCAACCTGGTCTATTATCAAGATTGTGAGCGATTGGGTAATGTCGTAAAAGATGCTGCTGGTCTGCTATTAATTTGAAGAAATCTGACTTGCTGTTGGATGAAATACTTCCCAGGATGCTTTTCTGTCTACATTAGGTTCAGAATCTGTTAGCTATGGGTCCTTAAATTTGCACTGATGCTAAAGTGAGAACCCCCCCCCCCAAAAATTGATAAACATAGAAACAATGATTAAGGAATACGAGATGGCACAATCTTTGATGCAACCCAGGGCGGCATTAGCTCAGGTCGCAGGTTTGATTCCCGGCTCCTCCGTGTTACATGTCAAAGTGTCCTTGGGCAAGACACTGATTCCCTAACGCCCCCAATAAGCAAATAGTGTGTGAAGCACATTGTAAAGCGCTTTGGGAGGTCTTTATTGACCTGAAAAGCGCTATATACATGCAGACCATTTACCAATTAACCCTTGCTCTTAAAGTAGTTTTAATTCAATGTAACTTATAGTCCAATGCACTTACAATGAAAAAATATTTGACTAAAGAGTATTTTGGGAGGTGTGCCTTATAATTCAGAGCACTGTACTATCCAGAAAATACTGTGTATACAACTAGTTTTTATCTGGGGCAGCGGGAATTTTCAAACACTTAAGCTAATTACAACAAGTTTATATTCAACTCCATGAGAGTAAATCAACTTTATCTGGTTTCCAAAATCGAAGCCACATGCCGAAAATGTTGCGGTTGTGTTACCGTCAGACTCGAAGCCACCAAAGAAAAGAGTGGACGAAAAATGCCAAGCGTTGTAAAAAAATCCCGACTAAACACCCGTTGCGTAACACTCCGCATACCGTTTGCGGCTTCCATACATTTAACGGCGTTGTGAAAGCTGACGGGGAGGAAGAAAGCACCTCCTTTCAACTGGCACCACACAAAAAAGGGAGACGCTTGAAAAGCCCAGACAGACGTTGACGCAATGACGGGGTTATTGCACAACTTTTTTGGACGTTTTGGCCGTCACGTCCGACTTCAATTATGAGGGAGGGGAAGCTCGAAAATGATACGACTCGAGAGAAAAGATTTGCAGCTGTTTTGTACACGCACGTCATAAAAGGTGTGATGAGCTAACAGCAGGGTTTGTACACCTCGCCAAATTCAAGTACTTTTTAAAGACTCTCAAAGCTAATTGTACATTATTTTCCAGCACCTATTAAAAGAAAGGCTAAACTTCAGTTTTAAACCCCAACATAAGCCCCAACCTTACTTTGGAGCCCTAAAATTGGTTGAAAACCCTAACTTTCAGCCCAAACCCTAGCTCCACAGCTAACCCTGGCTTATAACAATAGCGCTAACCCTGTTTCAAACCGTAACCCTAGCTTTAAACATGTTTAGGAACCCACCATTTTGTTTTGAAACCTAGCACTGACATTAAATAAACATGATGATGAAATCTCTGCAGAAATGTGAGGGGGTGTACTTACTCGTGACACACAGTCCGCTTAAGATGTGACCTTAAAGTTCTCTTTGTCATGATTTGATGCGGGGCACCTGAGTCCGCTTCGTTGGCGCCAACAGCCATGGACGCTGATTGGCTGCTTCCTCTTTTTTAAACCCCCGCCTTCCTGACAGCACTCGTCGGACCGTTCTGCAAACCTATGCTCACAGCTAGGCAAACTTTTGTACTCTCAGACATTATCCTGCCCTGTTTTCCTGCCTGATACCTGTTGCCAACCTTTTTTTGGACCCTTTTCTGCTTTTGCTCCTCCGTCCCGGCCATCGTCCCGATTTTGCCCATTGTCCTGCCTGATACCTGTTGCCGACCTCTTTTCTGGATCCGTTTCTGTTTTTCTCCCCCGCCCTGGCTATCGACCTGTTTTCTCACTGTCAACGACTACCCTCGCACGACACGGAAGTGCCACTTCTGCGTTCCTGCCATCTGCTACCCGTGACCAACTATCATTGGATCGTAATTGCAGGCACTGCTCTCTTTCTTAATAAAAACTGAGCAAAACGAACGCTATTGGGTCCTGTCACCGTTCCTGGCCCGTGACACTCTTAATAACATACAAATGTTTGCATGGACTTGCCCCCTCTTATCTCTCAGATTTGGTTTCCCCCTTTGTTCCTGCACGGAGCCTCCGCTTGGAAAATTCCGGTGTACTTGTGGCTCCAAGAGGCAAGAAGATGTCTGCAGACTCAAGTAATCAAGTGTTTTCCATCCGGGCCTCTGGAGATAGGATCTGCAAGCTCAGTTTTTAAATCTAGACTTAAAACGCATCTATCCATCCATTATCTGCACCGCCTATCCTCAGTAAGGTCGCGGGGGTGCTGGAGCCCTATCTTCAGGCAATGGGCAGGGGACACTCGCTTATTCACACTTAAGGACAATTCGGACCAGCTAATAAACCTGACATGCATGTTTTTGGAATGTGGGAGGAAACCTACGCAAGCACGGGGAGAACATGCAAACTCCACACAGGAGGTTCGATCTCATGACCTCAGAACTGTGCGGTGCTGCCGCGACTTAAGACCCACTTCTACTTAATAGCTTTTGATTGATGTCCACCGCATATTTTATTTTCCTGTCTTTTTCCGACTGCCTGGCTGGTGGTGATACGAAGAAGAAGGATGATATGAGCGAGAAGGACAATTCTAGATGAGTCAGTGCACCAGCATCTGGACAACACCTGAATTGACCAGCCGGCAGAGATGGGAAGCTGCATCGTTGCTGTTATGGACCTTTTGGACTATGTTACAGGCTTGAGGTGTTGTTGCTGTCATGCAATTTCAACATGTTACCTATTGTTTATTGATGTTGACCATGTTTCGTGTACTGTTAGGCAATGCTAAATCTATTGCACCCTTGAAGGGGGATTACCACTTATGAGGCCCCTTCTCAAGGTTTCTTATTCTCCTCGTGCTGAGGTTTTTGAGTTTTTCCCTGCCCGCATGTTAGTTTCAGATCAGGGGATGGTGTAATTGTAACCTGTGCATTCTTTTGACAGTTCAGGACATATCATATCTAATAAAGACGTTCTCGGGGTTGTCGGGGGAAAGTCCCAAATAGAATTTTGAGGATTATTTTTCTGTGTTTAGCCAAAACAGATGTTAAGAACATCCTATGTGGACAAAGAACCAATGAAATGAAATATTTCATCAAGATCCGTATTGATTCGAGCGATAACAACGCCCGGTGAACCATGAACAATTTCGAGTGGAAGCAGCAGCATCGTCATGGTAACGACACTCATTTTCTTATAGCTGAAAACTAGCCGATTTAATTGCGGGCTAGCTTGTGTTGGAAAAATCTAGAAGCTAACCTACTTGGCGGACGACTGAGAGATTTTTTTCTCTGTTAAAGGTCAGGACAACGTGGGAACACGATTCTCGATGAACTTGCTTTGTTTTTGTGAATTACTTTTGGGGTTTTTTGACTCACATGTGATACATTTGCCGCCGTTCTCTCCCTGCGTCCTCTCCGGGCTGACTTCTGACCTCAATATGAGGGGCTCAGTGTAGGTGTTGGCAACATCTGGAAGAGAAAACAGGAACGTGAGATTGTTTCCTGGTCAGTGAGGAATCATTGACATTTCTTTGAAATTGTTCAAATGACGCTAGTAGGAATTTCATCGGAAAGCCAAAGTTTAATTGGATAGGATCAATATTTCATGTTCTATGAAATCAATTTTCATTGTTTTTCAATGTCACCCTTTTAATTTAATTTTAATTTAACGCGACTTATAGTCCAGAGTGCCTTACATGTGAAATGTATTTGACCAAAGATGGCGCGGTTTATAATCCAGTTTGCTTTAAGTCAAGTCATGTTTATTTGTTTTTCCCTTGATCACAAGGAGTCTCAAAGGGCTGCACAGACCACAGATTATTGCAAACCACGGACTGTTATGACACCATCCCTTGATCTAAAACCTACATGAGTGCAAGGAAAAACTCAAAAACCTCAACATGAGAAAAATGAAGAATTATGGGATCCAAATATTATAGTCCGGAAAACACTGTATATCTGTGAAAAACACCTGCATATTAAGTAGACCTCAAATCAAAATGAAAAATTAACTAGAAAATTATTAGAGGAAAAAATAGATTTAATGGTCAGCTGATCTAATATTCCATAATATTAGTTAATGTTCTATGAAATACGTTTTCATTGTTTTCTGATGTGCTGCACGGCAGCTGAGTGGTCAGCCCTTCCGCGGCAGTTCTGAGGTCATGGGTTCAAGTCCAGCTACTGCTACTGCGTGTGGAGTTTGCATGTTCTCCTCGTGCAGGCACTCAGGTTTCCTCCCACATTACCAAAAAGGGTCAAATCGTCTGTAAGTGTGAATGAGTTGTCTGCCTTAGGATTAGCGGTGCAGATAATGGATGGATGTTTTCTAATATTTTTCAAAGCAACCCCTGCTTTTACAGTAATTCAATGGGATTTATAATCCAGTGCCACTTAAATGATAAATATTTGACAAAAGACTATTTTGTAGGGTGCGCCTTATAATCTGGTGTACTTTCTAGTCCGGGAACTACAGTGTATATGTTAATTTGCTCCTAAACCTGTACATCCAGTAGATACCTCAAATTCAAATAAAACCTACTAGAAAAACGTTACAGGTAAGTGTAAAATCCAACACACGGTCATATGAATCGATAGGTGAAATAACGTGGATTCCATTGGGAACAGTTGTTTTTCTTGGCCCGGTTCTGTCGGATGACGAAGCCGTCTGTGTCAACATGTCAATTCTTGTTGTTACTCCCGTCCGCACGCACTTCATTAATTCCGAAAGCAGCCGAGCAGATTATTTGCTGGTGCGTCTGCGTCGCTGAGCTTTTTTTCTGCATCTGGAAGCTATTAGCAAGCTAACTCCTGGGACTTTTCGGGGGTCTGTGCACGCTTGCGTAACTCCAAGTCTTGCGGCTCTGCAAAAGTATGCGACTCGGACTACGTAGGAGCGTGGTCTAAATTCATAGCAGTGAACATAATATAGCTAGGATACAGAAATTAGGTCTTTATTTTTGATTCCAAGTATGCACAGCTTTATTAAACATGTCTCCAAAAAGACTTTATCAAATTTTACCCGGTACCGGAACCTTACGCGATATGAAAAAATGCACCAAGTAGCCCACATTTCGGAGAGGTTTAATAGAAAATCAAAATATATACTCAAAAAAAGCATACATTCCTTCTACTAAGTATGACATATCCTGAGCCTGACTGATTATGGCCAAGCTCTCCGGTGTCTCGCTCATATTACGAAGTGGTAGAGTGGAGACACGACCAAGTTTGTATAACATACTAAAACAGATTATCACAAACAGAAAAGCTTTGAATCTTTCTAGCAAGACGTGATCTTGGCTGAGCTCTACGGTGCCCCGCGCTCATTACAAAGAGGTTGAGAGAAGACACGACCAAGTTCTACTGCAACTTTAATAGAAAATCAAAATATATTCTCAAAAAAAGCATAAATTCTTTCCAACAAGTATTACTAGCCTGAGCCTGACCGATCATGGCCAAGCTCTCCGGTGTCTCGCTCATATTACGAAGTGGTAGAGTGGAGACATGACCAAGTTATGCTAACAAAGGTGTAACATACTAAAGCAGATTATCACAAACAGAAAAGCTTTGAATCTTTCTAGCAAGACGTGATCTTGGCTGAGCTCTACAGTGCCTCGCGCTCATTACGAAGAGGTTGAGAGGAGACACGACCAAGTTGTGCTGCTACCGCCAGCCAGAAAAAAAAATCTATCATTGAGAACAGCAATACTTCGAATTCATCAACAAGTAGTGCAATTCCTAAGCCATGCGACCAATTATGGCCTAGTTCTCTAGTGCCTCAGGTACTTAATGAAGAGTTGGAAAGAAGACACAACCAAGTTCTTCTAATACTTTTATGTAAAGTCAAAATATATTCTCATGAGGAACATCAATGCTTCAGATCTTTCTAACAAGTAGTAGCTCTCTAGTTCAGGGTTCTCAAACTCAATGTACTTGGGGGACGCCAGAGTTAGGGTCTAGGTGAGTTTGGGCCAAATGGGGTTGTCCAAAAAAAAGATAAAACGCTTATAAAAACATTCCACTTTTCTTAAATAACTTTTAAAGGAATTATATACAAAATAGGATTTAAAAAAACAACAAAAAAAACAAAACAAAACGTAATATAGTAGTCAATCAGGAATAAATGAATCTATAATCTGCATTAGCCGCACTTAATGTGACAGTGCGTATTATTTAGCGCCTCCTATTGGTCAACCTCACGTTAATTAAACAACAACACTATCAATTTAAATAATAAGCAAAAATACCTCAACTTTTGAAATGTGTATTTTCTACAATTACTCGTCGGTCGGGAGATTTGTATTTATCAAACACAACAAGGGGTTCATCTAAAGGAAGATGATTTTATTGTCGGCCATCTTGCTACCCAAAAAACCCAAGGACATGTTTTTATTTTATTTTTTCATTCTCGACTTGTTGCTTTTTTGCACTTTTACCTTTTTTCTTTTCATTTTTTTTCTTCCTTTCATGTTCTCCCCTTTTTTCTTTCTGTCTTTAGATTTTCTTCTTTTTTTTCATTCTTCTTCTACCATTTTCTCCTTCTTTATCTTCATTTCTACTTTCCTTTTTTCTTTTCCTTTTTCTTTTTGTCTTTCAATTTTCTTTTACATTTTTTTTCTCTTTATCTTCATTTCTCCTTTCCTTGCTTTTTTCTTTTTGTCTTTTTTTTTTTACCTTTTGCCTTTTTTTTCTTTTTGTCCACTTAAATTGTTTTGGTCACTTTGGTCTCTATTTTCTTTCCTCTGTGCTTTGTTACACTACACTACACAATGCAGTGTCATTTAGTTTTCAAATAACACAGTGTCCCTTTAACTTTCATATTAAGGCGGGGGCCTCAAACTCTCAACCTGAGGGCCACAATTGGCCCCCAGGGCTGCAAGTTAAAGACCTCTGCTCTAGAACAACCCGAAAATCTAAATATATTCTAATGAGGAACATAGATGGTAAATGGTCTGCACTTATATAGAGCTTTTCAAGTCAATGAAGACCTCCCAAAGCGCTTTACAATGTGCTTCACACTTACCCATTCACACACACACTCACACACCAATAGGGAGTCAGCCATGCAAGGCGCCTACCTGCTTATTGGGGGCATTAGGCATTCAGTGTCTTGCCCAAGGACACTTCGACATATAACACGGACAAGCCGGGAATCAAACCTGTAACCTCTTGATCCCAAAACGAGCGCTCTACCGCCGTGCATCCATTCAATACAGTCGGTGTAAAGTGTAAAGAAGAGGCGAGCCATTTCTTTTGAAATTAAAGTGGAAAAAGAAAACTAACATGGAGGAGGACGCATCTTCCAAAAGTAAGTTAAACTCAACTTTATTTATCTTTATAGAGCATATTATTTTATGGAACGTGTATTTTTTAGTCCGAAAGAGTAAGGTTAGATTGAATATTATCGGGGTTCTTTTTCTTTATCGACCTTTAGTGATCGTGCATCCCTCCTAAAAATGCATCTTTCTAAACTCACATTGAATTGTTTATGGGTTCCCTGGCACCACAGTCATCTCTAACGTTGACTTTCTGTAGGCTTTGTGCATAAATACAAGACGGAGGCCTTCAAAGCGGGGCCGGTCGGGGCCCCTCGAGAGGTGCGGACTCCTTCCGAAGCAAATGGGTGCCAGCTGGGTTCGATAAACACGCCAGCGAGCGAGCACAAAACCACGTCCTGTGCGCCGACTCGACACTTCCCGGTCCTGTTTGTTTATTTTCGCCTCTCTCGCTCAATTCTCTATCTGTTTTCCCGTCTCTGTTGCAGAGTTCTGGTCTCAGATTGGCGTCCTTGCCCCCCGAAAAACTGGCGAGGACTCCTAAATAAGTTCACGTTTGTGTTAAAAGCTCCAGTTGCGAAAGAAAAAGGAGTTTGTCGATGATGTGGAGCGACAAGATACAAACAATCCCCTGGGACCTAAAATATGATTATGACTATATTTTTTTACAATTCTAGTCCCAAATGACAATTGAGAGATGCGAATAACAACTGTGCAAAAAAGGAGAACATAAGAAAAGGCCAATAATCACAAGGAGTCTCAAAAAGCTGTACAGACTATTATTAAACCATCCCCTGATCTAAAACCTACATCAGGGCAAGGAAAAACTCAAAAACCTCAACATGAGGAAAATGAAGAAACCTTGAGAAGGGACCGTACATGAGGTCGTCCCCCTTCCAGGATGACCAGTCTGCAACGGATGCAATAACACATAATAAAATTGCAAATAATTAAATTAAAATATTATTAACAGGGCAGCACGGCGGTGCAGTGGTTAGCGCGTGTGCGGCACAGTTCTGGGGTCATGAGATCAAACCTCTTGTGTGGAGTTTGCATATTCTCCTTGTGCTCGCGTTGGTTTCCTCCGGGCACCCGAGTTTCCTCCCACATTCCAAAAACATGCATGTCAGGTTGATTGGCCAGTCCAAATTGTCCCTAGGAGTGAATGAGCGAGCGCATTGTCTGTATTTTGTGTCCCCTGCCCAATGGCCAAAAATAGTTGGGATGGGCTCCAGCGCCCTCGCGACCCTACTGAGGATAAGTGGTGCAGATAATGGATGGATAAATTATAATATGAAGTAAAAAATAAAATAAAAATGACCAGGTTGCAATGGATGTATTGTTACAAACAATACAAATATATTGTCAAGATGAAATTTAGGTTATTCGTAATGATAATAATACCATTAAATGGCTTTTTTTTTAATGTGAAGGAAAATTGGAAACCGATACAACAATATTTATTCCCCCAAAGCTAATCAAGGAGTCAAATAATAAAAAAAATATTTTGATCTCAAAGTAAAAAGAACAATACAACCTAGGAATAAATATTAATTATTATGGTTAACCTGCCTATAAAACATCCATCCATTATCTGCACCACTTATCCTCAGTAGGGTCGCGGGGGTGCTGGAGCCCATCCCAGCCGTCTTCTGGCAGTGGGCAGGGGACACCCTGAACTGCTTGCCAGCCAGTCGCAGGACACACGGAGACAGAAGCGTCTTTTTTGGCTCGACTAACTAAAAAGTGCTGGCTCTTTTGGCACGTAAACGGCTCATCATGTTTTTGTTGCTCTCATCCGTATATTACCAATTATTGTGACACATTAATCACAAAATGCTTTAAAGGGGGAACTATTAAGCAAATAAAGACAAAAATGAAAAATAAACTAAAGAATAATGTAAAAAAGAGAAGAAAAAGAAAAAAGGAAAAAGAAGAAAAAAGCCGTAAAAAATAACCAAAAAGCTGGGGAAAAATAAGAGTAAAAGAAGTAACAAATAAAAGAAAAAAGGCAAGAAAAAAAGAACTAACAAGCCGGGGGGGGACAAAAAGCTAGAAAGAAATAAAAGAAAATAAATAAGGGCTTAAAAAAAGGGTAAGAAAAAACTAAAGAGGAATAAAACAGGAAAAATGACCCAATCATTTGCCCATTATCCGAATGTCAATATTTTTGCCAACATTGTACTTCCACTAAAACAGTGTGATTAAATACAGTTATGTATTCTGCAACCTGCTAAATAAATCCACAAAATGATAGTATTTTGTAACAAAATGTGTAACAGTTGTAAAGTTTGAATATTACTTTCGCCAGTTCATTCAAATTTGAAAAACTAGCTAGTGTTGCTGAAATCCAGCAGAAAATCACTTGATTTAATCTCAGGTTTTAGACAGGGTTTGATTGCTCCACCCATTCCGACAGCTCATCCATTCAGATTGCTCTAAATGCTTTGCTAGAGCTCTTGAGTGTTTAAAGTTTGTTCTGTGGCTTTTCGTCCTAAAGTGTCTCAACACTGAACATAGATTTCCTTGACACTTTGACTGTAAACCGTAGTTAAAATTGTGTTGCACGTACGACAATCGGATCCACATGTAAAAATACAGTAAATAATTGCGAAAGGTCCATTTTATGACCAAGCCAACATAAAGAATCATAAAGGGCTTGCAGGTTCCTGACCCCCGCCTTGGACCAATCGTTGGCTGTCATCAAAGCACCAGAGCTCCGACCTCAAAGACGAGATTCTAGTATAAGGAGCATCGACGGTTATTGCACTGTTCCCCTCTGTAGTCACTCAGGTTAGCCACTTGCCTCCAGAGCAATCAAGAAAATGGGAAGCGTTTCGGGGACTTGTTTACATTGCGTCCCCGCGGGGAAATGTCTAAGGATGTTGACGTCCGGGTAAACAAAACCATTAAAGCAAAACCAATACGGCGAACACGCACTAGAGAGAAGATGGCAGGACTTCCTGTTTGTTTCAACAATAGTTTTTTTTATTTTTATGATAAAATAAGAACGTCTTTTTATGTTTTTTGGATGGCTCCCTTAAAATGAGCATTAGTGTATGTTGAATAAATTCAAACGGGTATTTTTAAAAAATGCACGTTTATATGATAGATGTTTTTTGGTTTATTGTTCAAATCAATATTGTGTGTGTTTTTATTAGTTTTTTTATAAATTACGTTTTGTAATGCTAAATAATACACAATGTCCCGTGAAGAATTAGGAGGTAATTAAAGCAACAATGTTTTATAAGGGGAATATATTCCTAGAAAGTAGATGTTTTAAAATGTGTTTTAATTTTAATCCACAGATTCCCATTTCTTCTGCATCCACCTGCTACTTTACCGTACCAGCTCAAGTCCTATCACACCATAGGTAAATGCAATTTCAGCTTTCCTTTACGTGTTTATTCATTCACGGATGGATTGGTGCGGCTGGCTTCTTTGAGTTTCTGAATAACCCAAAAGTTGTACTTCAATCAAGAGTCTTCTGCGTTCTGCAACTGAGGCTGACTTTATTTACCTTTTTGCAATCTTTAAAATGTCTATTTTACGATAGACTTTTAATTTTTATGATAAAATAAAAGCATTTTTTCTTGTATTTTTTTGGGGTGAAAAAAACAAACTTATATAACAATATTTCTTAAAATAAAATTAATACATTATAGATAGATAGATAGATAGATAGATACTTTATTCATCCCCGAAGGGAAATTCACTTTTCCAGCAGCATCCCTAAGCTGAGAACAATCGAAAATAACTGAGAACAATCGAAAAATAACACGGGAGCTGCTGGAGTGGCAAACAAATATAAACTATTACATTGAGGAAGCCTTTTATTCATTTATTTTTTCAATGTAATATTTTTTTGAATCTTTATTAACATTGTCTTTTGATTTTTCTTAATCTAAAAAATGTATTTCTTATTTTGTGTGTGTCACGGTTGCCATGGTGCCCAATTTGCCCCTCCCGTGTAGCGCCAGCTGGGGCTCATTGACAAATTGGCTTTCCGTCTATTTAAGCTCAGTGCTCCCACTTTTCCTTTGTCTGTCCGTCAACGAACCTCTGCCCCACAAGACGTGGGTTCTGACTCGGTCCTATTTTCCTGTTGATATCTTCAGTCCGGTATTGTTCCCGTTTATTTTTCTCCTGTTTAATTTCGTGTTCCTGTTTTGTTTCCGTCTATTTTAGTCCTGTTGGTTATTTTCTCCAGTTTTCGTTCCCGTCTAGATTCTCCTGTTAGTTATCGATACCCAGATTTGTTGTCAATCCTGTCTTTCCCTTCCTGTCCGGTATCGACCCCATCTGTCCGATATCAACACGGGCAATTGGAATCGGTCTCATCAGACCGGCTACCTAACGTGCATGACTCCCCATTTCCCGTAAAATAAAAAGCTTGTGTGAAACCGTCACGCGATTGGGTCCTGTATCTGTTCTGGTTCTGACATTATCGGAAATATTATTTTTAAAATTTGTAGAAATACATAATTAAAATGAATAAAAACAAACACATTTTTTTTCTTTTATTTACTTTTTGTTCAAAATAATAGATTTAACAAAAAAATATAGTTAATATATATTAAACATATCAAAGAAATAAATGAAAAATTACACTGTGTTTGATGACCTCCTATGATATTGACAAAAAACAAGGGTTGTGAAATAGATAACACTTTTTGCTGGATAAGACTAAAAAAATAAGGCTAGAGGAGGAAACATTTTATTTTAACATAGTTTGCTTCCCAACTTTTAATACAAAAATGTTTTTATTTTTATTTGCTTTACTATTTTTAATTTTTTGTGCAATCTAAAAACGTTATTTTATAAATATATATCCATCCATCCATTATCTGCACCGCTTATCCTCAGTAGGGTTGCGGGTGTGCTAGAGCCCATCTCCAGGCAGTGGGCAGGGGACACTCTCATCTTCCACAGCTGAATTTCTTAGGGTCAGTGATTCAGGCATCTTTGACATTTTATTGCACTGTTTCCCTCTCTAGTCACTCAGGTTAGCCACTTGCCTCCAGCATATGGCTCACCACTAACCACTACTGTTGATCTGGTCCTGCTTCATCCTTCAGTACCGTTTTCTTCCACAGCTAACGCTGTTGAGTAAGTGATATAGGTATTTTCCTTCTCTAGCCACTCAAGCTAGCTACTTGGCTGCAGGCTGAGGCTTGCCACTCCTAATATTGTTAGCTGCTACAGCTTACTTTGTCCTTCCACTGCTGGTCATGGAAGTGACTCAGCTGTATTTATATATATATATATATATATATATATATATATATATATATGAATAAAATTATGACACACAACACGTGGTAAACCTGCACAAGATTTAGTAATTTTATTCATATTTAGTTTCTTTTGTCTTTTATTAGCATATTTGGTAATGAGTAATCCAAAAATAATTGAAAGTAATCAAGTTAAAGTAACCCTACCCAACCTTGTAATATATATATATATATATATATATATATATATATATATATATATATATGTGTGTGTGTGTGTAAAAAATCTATATGTATATGTGCATTTTATGGGGGAGCTTTGAATTTTGTGTTACATAAAGGCTTGACTTGACTATTTCATGTGAGTGTAGACATCGCTGTACTCGTGTGACCTACTTTAAGTGATATTAACATAAAGAATACTAAGTGTGGGCCATAACTCAAACACGTGTATTGCAAAAAAACCCAAATTTGGCTAGAGAAGGAAACTGTTGAGGAAAGTGGAAGTGCTCCCGAACTGCTGGGAGAACAATACAAGCAAAGCACAACTTATATCATTTTCTAAATCTCTAATAAGCACCCTAGCCGATATTACGATGACAATACCTTATGCTGATTCGACGCAGACTCGTTCAACAGCTTGAAAAACGAACGAGCGAATTCCTCAAAAGAGCAGATGAGAGTTAAGTAGCACAATTCTTCCCGGCCAAGGGGAACAACTGGAAGCCATTGAAAGTCATTGACAGAGATTGAAAGCGCACGCCCACACTCAGGCCAGAACAAGCATAACAACTCTACTCTGGACACGTTTAGCGCTCAAAAAATTCATGCAGGAGCATGAAAACAATGAAGAGATTTGGAATAATACAGTGCTACCTCTACTTACAGATTGAATTCCTTGTGGGAGACGCATTTTGTATGTAAAAGCACTAATTCGTTCTGAGCCCCACAAAGTACGGTACGATATATTTTTTAATCATTATAAAAGAGCATCAGAACATGAAACAAATACATGTTAAAATTAGATTATCACACAATAAACATAAAACAGGTTGCACATTATGTAAAAATACAAAGAATAGAGTAAATAATACAAATATTCATTTACCTTTTTGCCTGGGTATTGAAAAACTGATCTAATGACGTCTGCTCTGCTCAAGGGAGACGTAGTGATAGCCTGATTTGTCAACACCTCTTCCAGGTGATTTATTTCCACAAATTTCAAAACTTCACTCGGGGGTGCGCTTTCACTGTCTATTGTTCGGCAAAAAGCAGTGTGTACTGTACAGTCTTTTTGACTTCGTAACCAGAGGCAATATTTTCGTTTTGAACTTCGTAACCAGAAACTTTTGTATGTTAAGACATTTGTAAGTAGAGGTAGCAATGTATGTCGGAATGAAAGGATCATTCAGGAGCAATCGATGCGTATATCTGAATGTGTCACAACGGTGTCAAATTTTGATATACAATTACAAAAGACACCCCCCCTCTTGCATTTATGCTAAAGGAAAAAGCAAAAACGTGATAACCATGGAAACGAAGATGGTGATCTTTGAAAAATACGAAGAAGGCACACGCAACGTTACCCTAAAGTATATGACTGTAACCCATTGACAATCGAGGCAATGAGTAAGGGGACACAGTAATACTTGACCTCTAGATGTTGCTGTATTGTGTTTTGCAATTAAAAAAAAACCAAGTGCTATAAAGCAAATGAAAGAATACAAACTTGGGAGACTCAGAGTGATCAAATCTTATATTTTTCTTTTCAATTTTTGCCCAGCCTTTCACAAGGTTGTTTTTTTCCAGGCACCTGTAGCAGCAAGACGGCTCCCTTAAGATGAGCATCATGATACGTCAAATAAACAAAAAAGATTTGACTTACGGGTATTTTAAAAAATGCATGTTTATATGATAGATGTTTTTGGGTTTATTGTTCAAAGCAATATTGTGTGTATGTGTGTTTTTTTTTTTTTTTTTTATGAATTAAGTTTTTTTAACACTAGGAGGTGCTAAATAATACACAATGTCCCTTGAATTAATAAGAAGGTAATTAAAGTGACATGGTTTTTAAGGGGAATATATTCCTAGCAAGTAAATGTTTTAAAATGTGTTTTAATTTTAATCCACAGATTTCTATTTCCACTGCATCCACCTGCTACTTTACCGTACCAGCTCAAGTCCTATCACACCAAAGGTAAATCCAATTTTAGCTTTTCTTTACGCGTTTATTCATGCATGGATGGATCGGTGCGGCTGGCTTCTTTGAGTTTCTGAATAACCCAAAAGTTGTACTTCAATCCTGGCTCTTCTGCGTTCTGCCACTGAGGCTGATTGCTGATTGGTCCAAGTGGTTTTATATAAACGCTTTGCTTATTGCTTTTCAGGATATGTTGACAGTCTGTCATCCGATGTCTATTTTTGAGCGCTTGTGGACCTCAAATGTTTGTGAGGTGGCAAATTTGGGTAGGCTGTCAAAAAAATGCCCCAAATTGCACCTTGGTTGTTTGAATCTGGCTAGAAAAGCAAATGACACATTGGCCTCCATGAACTTGTGTGACTAAAACGGGACAAGTGGGTAAATAGTTAAAGAGTGATAAAAGCAAAAAATAGCTTGATGTTTCTTCTTGGAGAGAGCCACACCATATATATATATTCAGACAACATTCAACAGCCAAACACACTCTCCCGACTAAAGCTAATTATTTAGCACAGGGGGGTCAAACATGCAAAGGTTTTAGTATGGGCCGCGAGACAATGCTGAAAGAAGCGCAAGAGATAACCGAGCTGCACTTTGAAATGTGTCCACATGATGTTGCCGAAGCAGGGTGCCACTCCCAAATCAACTCGAGCTGGGTTTCTTTCTCTTTATTTCTCTCTTTCCTTTTCTCTTTCTCTTTTTCTTTTTCTTATTCTCTCTCTTTCTCTTTTTTTTCTCATTCTCTCTCTCTTTTCTCATGATATCTCTGTCTCTTTCTTTCCCTATTCATTCCCTTGCTCTGTTTTCTTCTTTTTATCCCTTCTCTTTTTTCCTTTCTTTCTATCTTTCACCTCTTGTCCTTTTTTCTTTCCTCTTTCCATCTTTTGCTTTATTTTATCTTCCTTTTTGTCTGTTTTTTCTCCATATCTTTTTTTTGTTCTCTCTTTTATATTTTGTTCTACGCTTTCTCTCATTGTCTTCGACCTCCTTTTTTCTTTTTTTTCTCTATTTTTCCTTTTACTCTCTTGTTTTAGTCTATTTTATCTTTTTTTCTTCTTTCTCTGGCCTCTCTCTATTTCCCTCTTTCTCATACCTGACCCTAATGACAGAGCTTTTTCTAACATGTGGCCCTCGAGCTGAAATGAGTTTGACACCCCTGCTTTAGCACATTTTATTTTACTGTGTGACGTTTGAAGTTTTGATCAAATCGATGAAATAATGATGCCAGAGCTTTCTATTCAATATCAATATAATTATACCACTTAAAATTTGCCTCCTTCCTGCAGTTACTTAAGCATGTTGAGCCTTGTAATAATAATAATAATAATAATAGTTCATAATCGTTCAAAAACAATGTGCGAACAAAGTTATTTTTTGTAAAAATTTCAAAAAAATACTGACGTGTTTACCTTTCGGTCCAGACAACGAGGGGAAGAAGCAATGGTGTGTGTATAGCTCCGCCCATTCCTACCGCTCATCCAGTTTAGGGGTGTTTACAGTTTGTTTTGTGGGTTTTCACCACAAAGTGTCTCGACAAAGAACATAGATTATTCATTGAGATTCCATAAAACTGATTGTTTAGCGATGTACAACCAAAACAGGGTCTGTTGGTGTGACACCTTGACTCTAAACTCTTGTTGATACTGTGCATAATACATACTGAACCAAACCTAATAATTTCCAGGCTTTGGACGTGGCACACTCACCTTTGAATGTAACAATGCAGTAAAAAATGGGCATGTTCTATTTTATCTCTGAGCCATAGAATTAGAATAGAATTTTATAGAATTTACTTTTATTGTCATTTTTTGTAACCATGCACACAGAACGAAATGTCGATACACCTGACCCGTACAGTTAAATTGTAGCGCGCCGATGCAGCCGCAGCCAAACATATGGCTCGCGATCTGCATGTACTCACGAAAAGAGCCATATACGGCTCGCGAGCCATATGTAATCATGAAAAGAGCCATATATGAATAGCGAGCCGTATGTACTCATGAAAAGAGCCATATATAGATCGCGAGCCATATGTACTCATGAAAAGGTTTGACATGGTCGGTCAAGAATTGTGATTTTATTTTTTAATTTCAGATGCTCTTTAAATCTTTTTGGTTAGGGTTAATAAAGTCAACTCAAATTTCCTTGTAAAACCATTCATCACAAAATGTCTCCAAGGACTGCACAGGCTAAAAGCTAATCTTTGTTGTAAATCGGCTCATTTTCTTTTAATTTTCTACTATAATTTAATGAGGATTATGCACAGGTATATTTAAAACAAGTATAGTAGACCGTGGCTGAGGGCCCTGGTGGAAGCGGTTTTCTTCTTCCAAGCGGGGGCGTGACATGATAATAATTGAGAAACACTGCTATAGTGTAAGGAAGGAAAGAATTTGAAAACATCCTAAATTGTAAATTGTATAAAGTGAATCCTCACTATAACTTGACTTCACTTATTTGCTTGGTGTATTGTAATCTGCATTCTGATTGGCTAATCAGTCTCTCCAGTTCTTCTCTACCTGATGACTAAAATGTAAAAATAAATCTAAAAATGGATTCATTTATGTCGTTGTTCAGTTTTCTTTGAGGCTTTGCATTGATTCCAACTGGGCCATTTGTCTGGCAGATGTATTGCGGTTTTAGAAGTAAAAATTAGTATACCGCAGTTAAATAAATCTCAAATAAATCAAATCCTATGAACAGTTGAGGTTTTAAAGCATGGGGCTGGGAACCTACGGGTCACGAGCCAGATACGGTTCTTTTCATGAGTACATATGGCTCCGAGGTAAATTAAAAACTCATGCAGAAATTCTCTCAGGTGTTCCGAGTTTAAGTTGTGAGAAAACGAATTAAGGGCTGCGAAGCGGCAACAAGTTGACTTCCACATCGGTCCGGAACAGTATATGGAGGACACTGTCTGGATTACAGTTTACAGTCAGGGTGTCACAAACAGACCCTTTGTTAGCTGTAGGTCGCTAAGAATGGAAGCTCCATTAACACAGCAAGTTCACTGTAAAGATACTTTGTGATGAAAACCCACTGAACAAACTGTAAACATCCCAAGTACCAGCAAAGCACACATCATTTTGATTAGGTGAAGAGTAGAATAGGCAGAGCTATCCACAAATTAGTAGGCATAGTGCACGTGATCCCTTCACTTGCTCATTTGCATCGGCAGTGTTTTGTGACAATTTTACAAAAGAACTTTGCTCGTACCTTGCTTTCAAAGCATTATTTAGGACACAAATGGCGGAGGCAGGGAGACAAATTTTAAGTGCTACACATCATCATAGTGGAAATGAAATGCTCTGAAAAATTAACCTGTTTTGCTTTCATGGCTCTTTGGGTCAAAACGTTTCCTAAGAAGTCCATTATATGGAAGCTCAATACACACGGCATGTTCACTGTAAAGAAAACCCACTGAACAAACTGTAAACACCCCAAAGCACACATCAATTTGATGAGGTGAGCAGTAGAATAGGCGGAGCTATCGCAGAATAGCAGGCATAGTGCACGCAATCCCTTCACTCATAGTCAAAGAAAACAAAACGTAATCTATTCATTTTCCATACGTCAAATTCGACCAGTCAAGTAAAAGTGTAAACGTTGTTCGGGTATGTCAACCGCTGCTCTACAAACAAGAAAAGGAAGCAATAAAATCCAGAACTGCTGACTCCAAAAATGACGCACTTTGACTTCCTTTATGTCGAAAAGAACCTAGTCATCATTCGGGGGCACAGTTACAGATACCAACCAAGAACTGGGTCAAAAACCTTGAAGAAAAGACCGAAAAAAACATGGCTTAGCTTCCGAAGCTGAGGATCTCCTACATCAACAGATAGCCTCATTGCATCTTCCCGTCAACATTCCCAATAGCGACAAGCACACATCTGTCCAAACACGGCAGAATTCCTCGGCCTCAGAGCTGCCAACTTGAGGAAGTTTCTGTTACTTGGAGCTAGAAATCGCGCCAACGCTATCAAAGACGGTGAAAAGAAATCACATCGACATCGAAATATGTTCAGGACACCTTTGTCAATGTTTACTTAATAAATCAAGATTTTTCTCGAGGTGGTGCGATTTTAATTTCTACAGCTGACACTCGAGTATGGCTGTGAATTTTATGGTGATAAATACCAAGACCGTAACTCACTCTGAGTCCTGACCGACACCTCTAGGATTAGACATCCATCCATTATCTGCCTCGCTTATCCAAAGTAGGGTCGTGGGGGTGCTGGAGCCCATTCCAGTTATTCTTGGGGCAGTGGACAGGGGCCCCCCTCTACTGCTATCCAGGCAGTCGCAGGGCAGGGTTTAGACGTATAAAATATGAATAAAAACAAGTCTTAGGGGAAAGAAATAATGTTGATTTGCTGCTATTGATGTTTTACTACAGAATCCAGGACACAATGTAACTAAGATGGTTCTCGTGGACAAAACAGAGGAACTCATTTTTTTATATTTAACATCTGTTATATCCTGATAAGTTTATTAGGTTTTTAATATTGGACACATGAAAAAGAGATTGCATGTGATGCCAGTTTTTTTATTTATCTATGATATCTTACCCTTGTTTGTTCTTTTGACTGTTATACACTGTTTACATACTGTCACTTTTGGCCAATCATGTTGCTGTTCTTTGTTTTCTTTAGGGAGGATCTGCTTTTGTAACCTAGGAGATTTCATAAAAAGCAGAGGGTTCAGGGGGATGGCTTTTAGAACAGCTTGGAATTTCTTATCTAAGAGTTTGGTCCCCAATGTTAAAATCCATTGACGTTTTCTCTCCTTATTTTGCGTGTCTACTAAGCTATAAATGTATCAAACCTAAAAGTGTGACAAGTCCAAGAACAGAGAGGTGTAAAATTATTCTAATCAACATTGACGACAACACAACCCACTAATATCTTTTAGAACTTGGGTTTCGGTTAAAATCTAGCGGTATGTGTCTTTGACAACATCAAGTTCTAAAATTGATTTGCAATCTGCCCATGTACTGAATTTAAGATAGTCTGTTGTCTTTGCTTTGTCGAATGTGGTTCAAAATTTAGTCATTTCAATGTCTCGAGTAAGACATTTTTAAACTTTCACTGATAATAATAATAATAATGTTTTTTTGCCATCTTTTAACATATTTTCAAATAGTATTTACTAGGTAGGGATATGGTGTAACTATTGGAGCTTATTATATCGGTTGAAGAGGTTCCAAGATGTTGAGCTGAACACCTCTACGTCTGTGACGATGTTTACATGCAGACAATAATCCGTTTGGTAAGGAAATAATGGATATCTGCAGAAATCCCAATTAATCCGTTACTTAGCTCGAGACCAACAAATAACCCTGTATAAACGGCGTTAGCGAGTAATCTGATTACAAGGGCGAAGCGGGAGTAACATTTTGGTGCAAATGGACGTCATTTTGACGGATGATTTCATTCATGTCAATCAAACAAGTAGGGTGCTTGTTTTCTTAAAAACTGTGTTAACAAGATGTGCTTGAATGTAGCTAGACTTACAGTTTATCTGGATGGATACAACTAACATTCTCAATATATAGATGTATATACTTTTGATTTTTTGCTGTGGGGTAAAAAAATCAAAGGGAAATGTCCCTCCAACAATACACAAATCTTTATAGTAAGCCAACTGGAATTTGCCTATATGATTTGTCCCTGCACTTCAAGTCGCACAGTGCTCTGCGACATCAAAATATCCCGTATAAAAGAAACAAGCAATTGGAATACTAAAGGATTTTATACATTTGACTATAAAGGATTTTATACGATTGACTTGATTTTAACTGAGTGGGCTTTAGTTCAATGACAGGGCAGGCTGTTCGAAACGTATAATATTTTGTCTAGTTCTGTTGATAACGCGTGAGGGTGCTGACACAGAATGTTCCAGACATCAAGACGCTATGTTGTGAGAACGATGGGCGCAAACAATTTCTTGGCACGCCCATGGGAGGAGTCGAGACGCCATCTGGCGGGGAGACGCGGGCCAATAAGAGAAAGCTAAAGAAATTCAGAAGAAGGCTTCACACGGACTCCAACGTCACTTCTTCAGCCGTCTCCGATGAAATACACTTAGTTCTTCTGTTTGGGAAAATAAATCCGCCCCCGTGTGAAAGGCCTTCCTGGTCATTTTTTCTCTCTCAAGAAACGAGCGTGCATAAATTGTAGGGTTAATGTAGGTTGTGTTTGGTTAATGAAGTCAGACAACTTATTCGAACAATTTGGTAAACGGTACGTTTTGATAATTATTTCCCAACAATTCTCAAGTACGTATACATGCACGAGTAATCAGCAAATAAAGAACTAACTCATCCATTGCAACCGTAATACTCAAAGTCAGACGAATACTTGAATCAAATTATTCAACTCCTTTAAATGTGTTTTTAATACATCGTAAGATAGCGATATTCAATTCCAATCAGATTATATGTTTACAAACATGAAGCAAACTCATCTTTCATTTGTTTATCACTGGTTCTTGTTTGACTAACTTCCAAGCATGGGAAGTAGGCAATCGACTTCCCTGGAAATCAAAGAGACGCAGACTGCAAGAAGGACGGATCATCTGGATTCAAGAGACGGATCATCTGGATTCTTTCAAAATGTGTGTGCGCTGACAGACGTGGTTTTTATTTCAGTGTTGTGTCGCCCTAAAGTCCTGCGTTCTCCAGAAGGGAGGTGGGAGAAGTCTGAAAGCAAAGCCTTGTTGCTCTCTGCGGTGGCCTGACCAATGGTTTGCTACCTGCCCCGCCCTGCACCGGTTCACCTTCATGCACACAAGTCTAACTTCAACCGAAGATCCAGTTAAGACTGAGCGTAGATTTCTGACTTTGCTCAAAGGTAAAGCCCAAATTAGAAAACATGCAAAAGTGAGGCTATAGTACATGGTTTTTACATCAAATCGGTATATAATTTCAGAGAATGCATTTTGAAGACGGCCTGTTTCGTCTTTGACTTGCTTGGGTGTGACGTCATATGGAGAACCATATTGGTTTACTTTTTAATGGGTCGAAGAGGTTACAAGTGTTTCAAGCGAAGTTTTGGTAGTTTTACTGGAGAATGCAGTAATGGTAAAACAAAGGGGCAAGCAGGCAAAAAGGGGCTAGCAAAGATAACACACCAAGACCAGAGTTAGGGGTTAGGGGTCTAGCTGAGACCAATCAACAAAAGGCAGAAAAAGACGAAGGTGGCCAGCCAAAAAATAAAAACGCAGTGAGCCGCCAGGCTAACCTGGAGCAAACAACACAAAACTGCTACAGCAACAAATGCGAAGCCAGCCGGAAATAAACCAATGCATACTGCAAAATCGGCGCCGAATCCAAGCTAGACCGAAGAACACTGTGTGCAACCAACGAGCACATACTACAAGCAAACAAAACAGGAAGCTCTCGATGCTAACGGGGAACTAGCCGGACAATATTATACCAACTGCGACACATGCGCCAAAGAATGAAAAGCCAATATTCGCCAACCTAAAAGGGAGATACGGGAAACAAAGAACAGATGCTGTAACAACCGCAGGTAAATTAACCCGACGGAGCTTTTGGAGGTCAGATCACGCAACTCCCTACAAAATAGTCGCAGCCGGGCATTCAAAGTTCCAATTACTCCTAACAGAAATGAGTGCTATGCAATCCCTGTTGACTACACTTGCTCGACTACACTTGCTTAGTCAACAGGGATTGCATAGCACTCATTTCATCTGGAGGGACGAAAACATGACCAACTTAGGTGCCGAGGTGCCTAACTTGTTTGGGCAATTGGTCCAAAAATGTTTGTGTGTGGTTTTTTTACCCCTTTTATTTTCTTTGTTATTGTATGTGTTTGTCTTGCTGTCGGTCACCCCTCTTGAGGGATATGACCAAGGAAGGAAGGAAGGAAGGAAGGAAGGAAGGAAGGAAGGAAGGAAGGAAGGAAGGAAGGAAGGAAGATGGATAGATCATTCTAACAATCATTGCATGTATATGACATCGCTGTTTTCCATCTGCCATCCGTATGTACCTGTATTGAGTCATCTTCATTCATGCAATGTTTGCATTGCGTCGTCTGTTGCAAGCCACGTGAACTCCTCTTTCCACTATGCTTTTAATGTACGTTTATGTTTTGTAGCGTCATACATTTTGTTAGCTTCTTTTGAATATTTCCTCTGGGGCTGAGGTTTTGGCTTGATCCCTAACCACTTATCAATTTTTTCTAGAGTTCTCTCTGCGTCTACTGTGGAAAATGATATGCAAATGAGCGACTTTATAACGCTCGGGAAATTCCCGAAGCACAAAGTTATTCGATGCAGGCTTCTGATTGGCTACCGAGTATGCAACACGCCAAACGAACCGAAATTTCCAAACCGAACAAAGATTTTGAAATCGTACTATGGCAAATGTTTGATTTTTGCCCACCTGGGCAGAGACGTTTTGGAAGTTGTACGCCCAACGTAAAAGATGCACGCCCCAGGTGCAGGAAGATATTATTTCAGACACTGATCATAAGATTGATTACGTTTTCCTGATAAAAATATCTTTAAAATGCAGTGGTGCTTAAAATGCAGTGGTGCTTAAAAGGTGAAACATACTTAGTACCAATAATATCCTCAATTGATTATTTGTTAAAATAATTTATTGACCCCCTGAAAATACTACCATCGCCATTAGCGTCCTGGATGCTAGGCTTAGGACAGCCTCATTCCAAGAACATGTCCAGGCACCACTTCACTTTTTAATAAGCTAGTTATTCGAGCATAATATGGCCAATCACGCGTCAAGAGGAAAAAGGTCACTCTCACAAATTCCCTTCAGCCCCGTCAAGCAGAATTCATCCTGATGAAATCACGTCAACCAAAGCGCCTTCAGATCCATCTTAAGCAACTCTTTCCCACTAACTCCAGACCAAACTCACAGCCACAATTTGATTTATTGTTTGAGTTTCAACGATAAATATCACTGTAGCGAAATATGATAAAAACTCAATAGCGAAGTGGGGATTCTCTCATTACAACCACAGATTTATGGGCTGGATACTGAAGCTGCTCTGGACGATACTGTATCACAATTCAGTCCTGGCAAGTAGTTCTTTGATCCTGTCATGTGTCTTATTATTACTGGCTAATTTGCTTAGTCCAAAAGACGACATTATCGGGGGAAAAACGACGCGCAAGAAGCGATAATCGAAAACAAAAGTTGAGAGTACACTTGGGTTTACTTATCACTTTAGTCTCACGAGGGTCATCGTAGGTAACTTAGCCAATTAAAATCCATTCACACTTAACCCCAAAAGATTCCTGACAAAGAGTCTGACAGAGCTTAGAACAGGGCTCTCCAACGTGCTGGGTTAGGGTTTAGGTTGATAAGATGCCCAGACGACCCTAGCGGTCAAGGGATTCGTGACTTGCGATATACACAGCAAAATAACCAGTGTTATTTTATTTTAATACTCTGTAAATAGAGATCGTATGTTTACTGAGGTGGTCGTAACAAAAGTCTAGTCTTAATGTGTTAAAATATATTAACAGATCAGCATCTATGGAAGTGTGTCCAAACACATAATCCTGTACATACAAAAAGACATGAAATGTAATTTGGGTTTTTATTTGGAAATTTAAAATAAAACCATAGCTAATATTTCAATACTTTCAGCACGGAATACATAAAAAATGGATCTGGGTAATGGCTTTTTTTTCACGAAAATTATTATTATCAGTTTAAATTAATGTGGATATTTTTAAAAAGTTGTACCGTGTACAAAAGAGCATTGTTGGCATAAGCTGGGTCTGCTGGAAAACAGTCTGTGGGCCACAAATGACCCCGGGGCCACAGAGTAGAAATCTCTCGTCTGAACGGGGTTGAAAACAACGGAAACAAATCTTTTGTCATTTAGGGAACATTTGAGAATATTTCCAATATTTGAAAAGAATCAATTATGATAAGGAAAGATAAGGGTTTCGGGTTGGGGTTAGGACAGTTTAGGGCTGGGGTTAGGGTTTGGGTAGGTTTAAGTGTTCGGTTGTGGTGTGGAGTTTTGGATTAGGACCCCGGTTTGATCAGGGGTCATCAAAGTGCTGTGGTCTTAGAACACCTGAATAGCTCGCAGAGTGGTTCTGTAAATAGCTCACTATCACAACAAACATTTATTTTGCATATTGTGTTACTCCCATGGGGGTCGTTATAGGTAAGTCGAGCTTGTAAAATGATTATTTATTCTGTCGGCTTCAAACTTTACCACCAAATTTCCCAACATAAAGTTAGATTTAGCCTTCTCCAAGGTGCTTGATCAGGGTTAGGGGTTTTGGTTGAGAGGAAGAGTTTTGGGTTAGGATTCTGAAGGTTTAGGACTAGTGTTAATGGTTGGGTAGGGTCAGAGTTTGGGCTGGGTAAGGTTTTGGGCTATGGTCAAGGTTGAGTTGGAGGGATAGGATTTTGGGAAAGGACTCGTGTCAGAACAGAGGACCCCAATGTACTGCCCCCTGTGGACTGGTTCAGAAAATAGCTCACCATATTAAGAGTTGCAAAATCACAACAAATGTGGGTCATTTCACATGTACATCACTTTAATTCTCAAGAGGGTCATCGTCGGTAGTGTAGGTTTATGAAGTTCTCCCAATCTAGTCTGTAGGCTTCAAACCTAACCCAAAAATTGCGAACAAAGAGTCCGACTTATCTTCGAACAGGGGTCACCAGGTAGCCCTCTAAGAACACCTGAATGGTTGGCGGACCATGTTGGGAGTCGAAAGATCACAACAAATAACTTTTATTTTGTACATTAATTTATTCTCGTGAGGGTCATCAGAGGTAACTTGGGCATGTAAAATTATCAGAATTTACTCTGTGGGCTTCAAACCTATCCCGAAAATAGCCCAACAAAGTTTCTGATTTAGCTTTGAACAGGGGTTTCCAACATGTTGGATTGGCGTCAGGGTTTCAGTTGAGAGGGTGGAGGTTAGTAGGGTTTAGGTTAAAAGAAGGATAGGGTTTTGGTTGGGAGTTATGAGGGTTTGGGGCTAGGGTTAACGTTTGGGTAGGGTTAGAGTTTTGAATGAGGGGTGGGTTTTTGGATTAGGACCCCTTTTAAAACAAGGGAATCCAACAAATTGGGCTTTGTAAAATCCTCACGATCTATTCTATAGGCTTCAAACCTAAACGCAAAAAGTCCTAACAGAGTCTCGCTTAACCTAGAAGAGGGGTCACCAGGTAGCCCCCTAAGAACACCTGATCAGACCTAAGACCATTTCTGACAATAGCTCACCAGGGATGGGTCATTGGGATTTCTAGCCGACAAGATATTTTATTGGTCGACCCTGCTTTTAATAATTAAAACCCTGTAATAACCTATATTTAAAATATCTTATTTTATAAATATATTCCAGACTGGTAGCTTTTTTTGCTAATCAGTAATACAAAAGTAGCTATCATATTCAAAAAACTAATGACCCCTGACTTCGAAAATTTTCCTAGAACTCTAATCGAGCAATGAATTGATAAACCATTGAAATGGGCTTATCTTATTGGTCTTCACTGCTTTTGATAGATATCACATTTGAAAGATTGGATCTCGTTATCTTGGAACTGTTCAAGGTGAAACGTAAAAGCAAAGCTTTTTGTTTTTGACAAAAGCGGTTGCCATGGCGACAAGCAAAAAAAAGCATGATTTAGAAGGTCTTAACCTTTGTGAAATTGTTTCATTTAAAGTTTTACACACAAAACATGCCGATTTATTTTGTCCTTATGGGAACTTGTATGCTGCTTATTAGAATTAATTCAATTTGAATAAGCTAGAATTTTTAAAGAATAACTTTTCCTTTTGTTTAGGACCTTTAGCTTCAATATCTTGTGCTAGTGTTTTAATATTGAAATGTGTCACTGCCTATATTTAGTCATTATTGAATTATGTATTCATTTAGAACATTTTCCTTCACTAAGTCATACTTATGTATCTTCATTCATTCAGTCATGATTATAAAGCTTCTTCATTATTTCAATTGTGTAGCCAGAAGTGGCCTTGAGCGCCATCATATCAGTACTTGTTAGAATTTGTCTAGGCAAAAGCGTGTTCAGTGGAAGTTTCCACTACAGTTTTTATGTTTGGTTGAAGTTAAAATTCCGTAACAGCTTTTGGACCGACCTTCGAGAAAGAGTGTAAGAATGTTGGTCAGCCATTTTGACTACATTTCAACAGCGAGTCTGTAGCTCATTTTTGCCCGGGATATTCTGCAATCAATACTTTGAAGGAACCGTTCATCTCCTCCTGCGTTTATTCAAATACCCGCGTAAAAGCTTTTACTTTTGTTAGGATCTTGGCCTTGAATACTTATGCCATTCTTGAATTCCTAGGGAATAGTTTCATTTTGCTAGGATCTTGAAAAGCTTGTGCTAGAAAGAAATCAAGCCAGAAGTTTTTTGAGTGAATATATTTTTCTTTGGCAAGAATCTTGACTGAAAAACGTATTCAAGGAAGTAATTCGGTCAGAATTCTTACGTAATAGCTTTTCCTTTTGCTAGGATCTTGAATTGCGGAGTTAGTAACCAAGCTTGAATTTTTTTGGAATAGCTAGAAACAAACAGGTAGCCCAATGCACTCATATCAGTAACAACAACATATTTCTTTGTTTGTTTTAAAAAAAAAAAGTTTGAGAATGGAAAAAATCTATGCATAAATTGTGTTTTTCTCCTTAAAAGAAAAAGTCACCGAGATTAAAGCTGTAAGTACGAAAAGGAAAGTTGACTGTGAGGGCCGGCACTTTCAAGACAAGTGGAAATCAGAGTAATAAGCAGGTAGGCGCCTTGCATGGCTGACTCCCAATTGGTTTGTGAGTGTGTGTGTGAATGGGTAAGTGTGAAGCACATTGTAAAGCGCTTTGGGAGGTCTTCATTGACTTGAAAAGCGCTATATAAATGCAGACCATTTACCAGTTTGCTACAATCTTGACCTTGAATATGCTCTGCTAGGAAGTAACAAAGCTAAAATAATTAGGGAATTGTTATTTTCTTTAGCTATTATCTTTGCATTGATTATCTTATGCTAGGAAGTAGCCACGCTAGGATCCGTACAAAATTCTATTTTTTTTTCAGATCTTAAATAGTTAGTAGTAGGGAGTAACCAAGCTAAAATTCTTAGAGAATAGCTTTTTCTTTTGCTCGGATCTTGATTAGCTTGTGCTATAGGGTAACAAAGCTAGAATTCTTAGGGAAAACCTCTTCATTTTGTATGTTCTTGAACATATTGTGCTGATAGTACCTTACCTAGAACTCTTACAGAATAGTTTTTCTTTTAGCAAGTATCATGAATAGGCAAGCTAGTAACCCAGCTTGAATTCTTACGGAATAGTTTTTCTTTTTCATAGAATCTTGAATAGCTTGTAATAAAAATGAAAAAAAAAATCTTACAGAATAGCTTTTCCTTTGCTAGAATCTTGAATAGCTTGTGCTAGTAAGTAACCGAGCTAGAATTCTCAACGGTAACAAAGCTAGAATTCTTACAGAATATTTGTTTTTCTAAGATGTGAAATAGCTTGTGCTAGGATGTAACCCATCTACAACTCTTATAGAATAGCTATTCCTTTTGCTTGTATCATGAATGGCCAAGCTAGAATTCTTAAGGAATAGCTTTCCCTTTCTAGGATCTAAAATAAGTTGTGCTAGGAAGTAACGAACTAGAATTCTTATGGAATAGAGATTCCTTTTGCTAGGATCTTGAATAGCCTGTGCTAGAAATTAACCAAGCCAGAATTCCTATTTGCTAGGATCTGGAGTATCTTGAGCTAAGAAGTAACCCGAGAAAACCCCGAGCAAGCACATGTGGAACATGCAAAGTCCACAAAGCAGAAATTTGACCTTGAAATCTTGGAACTGTGAAGCAGATGTGCTAACACGATGCGTGAGGTTTACATTTGCAGAAAAATCTGCTTCTGGTCAAACTTCTAATACTTTGAGTCCCTCGCAATAAATACTTTCATGTTTCACGCAGCTCCCGAGCTTACCTCTACTTGTGGACGGGATCAAGGTGCTATTTTCGATCTCCACGGTAGCGTTGACGTGGTAAAGCTGGAGGGGGGCCGCGGGGTCCCCGGAGTCCGGCGGCTCAGGGGAGATGGGGGGCGAACGCCTCCCCTCATCCATGGGCGGAGGCCTGGCGCCGGTCCGAGAAGGTGGAGCGGCCCGGAAGGCGGAGGGGTCCGGGGGGGCGGAGGGGCCCGGGAGCTAGCCTGACGGGAAGCCAGAGTCGAACGTATCACGGTGGGGAAAATGAGCACCAGAAGAATAACAGGAATCATGTTTTATTGTGAGAAGTGCTTCAGGGTGGGAGGTTGAATCATTTTCACCAGCGTGTTTTTTCTTGAGGTAGAAACGACGGCAAATAGCAGTATACTTATACCAAAACTTTTATTTTTGTAAGGGTTGATATGTGAGAGCGCTGAATCAATGGAAATACCAGAAATTTATTAAAGGATGAAATCTGCAATAAACGATTAATTGTAATGAAATGTACTGTAAATACTGCAAAGGATGAAGAAAGTACTGAAAATAATTGGAATTTTTTTTTAAGTAATAAATCATCCTTTAAAGTATAAAGAAGGACTAGAAATCACAGCAAAGTAAGGAAAGAGTGAAAAAGTACTGCAGAAAATGAAAAAGTGTTGAAAAGTACTGGAAGGAACGAAAAAGTAACTAAATCATCCTGAAAAGTACAAAAGATTCTAAAAATAGAACTGATAAGCACTGCAAAGTATAGAATAGTGTGAAAAATACTTAAAATACTGTAAATATAAATGGTCTATGTTAAGAATGAAGAAACTATTGAAAAGTTCTAGAAAGAATGAAAAATGCCTAAATAATCCTGAAGAGTATGACTAAAATGCTAAAAATGCTAAACAATGCTAACAGAAAAGTGATACGCACTGCAAAATATGGAAATGTATGAATAAATCCTGAAAATACAGCAAAGAACAAAATATTATAAGTACCAGAAACAGTGAAAAAGTACTTAAATCATCCTGAAAAGTATGAATAAAATCCTAAAAATAGAAAAGTGATAAGCACTGCTAAGTATAGAAAACTATGAAAAAATACTGAAAATACTGCAAAGAATTAAGAAAATATTAAACAATATTAGAAAGAATTTTTTAAAAAGTACTTAAATCATCCTGAAAAGTATGAATAAAATGCTAAAAACAGAACTGATAAGCACTGCAAATTATGGAAAAGTATTATAAAATAATGCAAAGAATTAGGAGAGTATTGAGCAGTATTAGAAAGAATTAAAAGAAGTAGCTGAATAATCTTGAAAAGTATGAATAAAAGGCTAAAAACAGAACTGATAATCACTGCCAAGTACTGAAAATGTATGAAAAGATCCTGTAAATACTGCAAAGAATCAAGAAAGTATTGAACAGTACTAGAAAGAATAAAAAAGTAGCTAAACCATCCTGAAAAGTATGAACAAAAGGCTCAAAACAGAGAACTGATAAATACTGCAAAGTATAGAAAAGTATGGAAACATACTGAGAAGAGTGAAGAAAGTATTAAACAGTACTAGAAATAATTTTGAAAAGTACTTAAATCATCCTGAAAAGTATGAATACAATCTTTAAAATAGGAAAGTGATAAACACTGCAAAGTATAGAAAAGTATGGAAAAATACTGAAAATACTGAGAAGAATGAAGAAAGTATTAAACAGTACAAGAAATAATTTAAAAAAGTACTTTAATCATCCTGAAAAGTGTGAATAAAATGCTAAAAACAGAACTGATAAGCACTGCAAAGGATGAAGAAAGTATTGAACAGTATTTAGAAATATTTTTTTAAAAAAAGTAGCTATATCATCCTGAAATTTAGGAATACAATGCTAAAAACAGAACTGATAAGCACTGCCAAGTACTGAAAATGTATGAAAAGATCCTGTAAAAACTGCAAAGAATCAAGAAAGTATTGAACAGTACTGGAAAGAATTAGAAGAAGTAGCTAAATCATCCTGAAAAGTATGAACAAAAGGCTCAAAACAGATAACAGATAAGCACTGCTAAGTACTGAAAATACTGCAAAAGATGAACGCAATCCCAAACCCAACACCGCAGGAATGGAAGGCGAGAGCTTAAAGGTACAGTGTACAATATGTATTTCCTCCTAGTACAAAAAAAAACGTTCATTCAAATACTGAGTACTGGGCAAAAATACATAAATTACAATACCAACGTTAATTTTTAAATCATAGGTCAAGAAATGTGTACTTCCTTAACTTGCCGCCATGCTTGTCTGGCATCTTGCTGCTCGCTGTGCTCATTTGGCACAGGTTTTTGTTCGCATTAGACAACAGTGCAGATTAGTGGTCAAATATTACACACTGGGGCTTTAAACTGTGGATGTAAAAGTACTGCTAGAAAGTAACCAAGCTGGGATTCTAAAAAAATACCATTTCCTTTTGCTTGGATCTCACCTTTAAATACCTTGTGCTAAGAAGTGACTAAGAAAACCCTAAGGAAGCCTACATTGAACAAATATTAAAACGCATGAATCAGAACTGAGTAAACTTCAAATATAGTTGACTTGGCTCAGGATCAAATTAATAATCTAGTTTTGGAGGACAAATACTTCACGAGTTGAACTACTAGTGTTGCAATTGTAAATGAGCTGTTGTGTACTTGTTTTAATTACAGTTAGAATACTGAAAATTGAGTTATCAGAAATAATATTGAAATATATGGCTGGAGAATTAACTAAAGACGACAAATATGGAAGATGAGAGCGTAAGCAACTGAACTATGAGGAATGGCGAAGAGAAATGATGTTTGTTTCAAATATAGTCACAAAATACTGAAAAGAGTGAACTAAAATTTTCTAGGACTTATAAATGAAAGTTATAGCGGAATATTTATTGAGTTGATTAACTATATGTTAAAACGTCAAATTTAGAATACCGGTACATTTGAAAGTTGAAGAAAGGCAGTAAGTCACAAGGTGTCAAGCGTGAGTCAGACATCACATCACGTGGTCTTTTCAAAATAAATGCTGCATATTTCCCGATTCAATATTTTATCAAACTCTCATTTTTTGAATTCACATTACAAGTTTCATTAAAACTTTGAAGTTCTAACTTTTATCAAATAAAAATTGACGCTTATAAAATCCCTTATTCTGTTTTCATGAATCCGAAAGAAATCACAATTCAATCACGTGTTTTTGGCGAACACGCGCCTCTCCGCCAGCTGTGCGCGCGCTCCCGCGGTTCCCCTCGCTAACCTACCTTGACGATTTTCCTTTTTTAAATGAACTTTGCCACCAAAATTCACATTAAACCTTTTCAATGTGCAGGGGGCACCAAGGTCTTTGTAATATGTCTAGAAGTTTCGATTCCAGTGTAAAAAGAGACGTTTAAAAAGTTCCGCGCAGAAAATGATTGATCGTTTTGAGAAAGTTTGTGTTGATTCTCACCTTTTGTGCAAAAGTCCGGCAAATTCTCCAATGTTTTTGTTAATTCATCGTTTCCCCCTCCAGGTGGACTTCCTGCCCCCCTCCACTTTTTGGATTCTTTACCGATTTTGATCCAGCGCACGTCGGGTACGTGCGCAGCACACCCCCCGAGAAAAAAATAACTTGTCAGTGCATTATCTCCAAAGTTTGTTCGACTCGCCTCTCGATCGTCCTCCAGATGTTTTTTTGGGCTGGGGAGACAAAAAAAGTTGCGGGGACTGCAGCTTTTCCTTCTCTCACGCAAGTTAAAAAAAGTCGGAGTTAAGACGTGACTGCTGCGTTCATGTTCCCGGGAAACTTCAGTGACGGTGCTTCCTCTTGTCGTGCTGCGTTCGTGTTCACAGGAAAATAAAGTGTTGGTGCTTCCTTCAGGCTGTGATGTAATTATTAGTTAGGAAACAGACAGCCAGCTCAGCAAATTGTCAGGCCGGTTGCACAAGTTCTTTTCTTTTGCCTTTTTTTTTGTTTCAAAAATGAAACTGCAAAAATTTCAGGCATGTTTCTTCTTGGGACATAAGAGGTCGCAGGTTCGATTCCCGGCTCCTCCGTGTTAAATGTCAAAGTGTCCTTGGGCAAGACATTTAACCCCCACAATGTCTCCGATATGCAGGTATGCATCTTGCATGGCTGACACCGCTATCAGTGTGTGAGAGAATGGGTAAGTGTGAAGTGTATTGTAAAGTGCTTTGGAGGTCCTCAGTGACTGTCACGATTACCGATATGCACCACCTGTGCCCGCTCCTTTGGCGCCAACTGCCTCCTTTCCGTCCCCTTTTGTCAGTCCGTCTGCGAACCTAAGTTAGCACTAGGCAAGCCTTTTTCGACCCTGACTCCCACCTGTTTTTTGCTCCCGTCTGTCCCCCGGCTTCCACCCGTTTTTGATCCTGACCACGTCTGCTCTCCTGTCCTGACATACGACCCCTTTTGGATTCCGACCACGTTTGCTCTCCTATCCCGGCTATCGACCTGTTTTTCCGTCCTTGACACCGCCATCGCTCGCTATGGAAGATCCACTTCCGTGTTCAGATCACAAACTGTGTACGAGAGCGACTTGCTTCCCACGCCTAGCCAACTCCGGATCGTGGGCGCAGCCCTTCCTCTTTCCTTCAATAAAACTTGCGGTAAACGCTACGCAATTGGGTCCTGTTTCCATTCTGGTTCTGACAGGGACTGGTTATAAAGCTGTATAAATGCAGTCCATTTACCATTTGTAAAGCCTTGTTAAGTTAATATCATTTAACTTTCTTTATTTCACTCTTAAATAGAAATGAGTGCTTGCACTATATAAGGGCTGCAAACAAAGAGTATTTTCATAATCGATTAATATGTCGATTATTTTTCCAATGAATCGAATTTCTTAAAAGCATTTTTAATTTTCCTGCCCTTACTCAAATATTGAAGTCATGGACGGATAGAACTATAGTGCACAAAACATCCTATTGTAATATAAGACTATAAACCAGTGTTTTTCAAGTCTTTTTGAACCAAGGTACACTTTTATTTCTAAAAAAGTTCCGAGGCACACCGTCGGTCGAAAATGTTTGAAAAAGGAAGTGATGTCAAATTATTCACTGTACTACTTCATAAGCAGATAATTAGTATATAAAAAGAAAATAATACATGAAATAAAAAAGAATGATGTGCTTTATTTATGTTTTTATTTTTGACAGTGCAATCTTAAATCGCTTTTTTAAACAAGTTAAGTTATTAAATGTAATGTACTACCTCAAGAGCAAATAATTAGTAAATAAAAAATGAATTCAAATCTACTGCCACCTACTGATATGGATGACTATTGCAGTTGTTCGTCTGAAGATAGCAAAATACTGAATAATGGCCTGATTTTTTGGGAAAGATATAATTGGGCAAATTCCAGCGGCACACTAGACAAGGCCTCACAGCACACTAGTGTGCCCTGGCACACTGGTTTAAAAACACTGCTATTTATTATAATATAAAACAACTAAAAAAAATGATAAAAGTGTTTGTCAACGAACTTGACAAATGAACAAAAATACACACAAATATATGCTATACACCTACAAATATGTAAGATACTCTTTTCCCACCACCTCATCCAAATATCATATCCAACAAAAAATAATGAGCAATAGATTTAATTTTATGTGTAGTAAAGTGTTTTATTCTGAAAATTTATATAAAAAACGTAAACCCACTTTTCAAAATTTTGCCCACAGAAATGGGTTGAATATGTTATACATTCCCAATATGAAAATTACATATCATATAGTTAAGAATCTGCCCCTTGTGTAGAGTCAAACGTAGCGTTATTATTTTATTTTCTTTTACTCTATTATTTAACTCTACTTTTCTAACCCTAACCCTAGACCTAACCCTAACCCTAACCCTAACCCTAACCCTAACCAAAGCCAGGGTATATTATAGTGTCTGGATTTTGGGCTTAAGGCTAGTCTAGAGCTAAGGTAAAAGCTATGATAAGGTTAGGGGTTTAGGTTTTGTGTCGAGATTTTTGACTGAGCTTTGGGTTTTATAATGCAGGCGTTAAATCCTTAAATCTTGGGTTTTAGGGTTTCAGGGTTTTTAAACTAGGGTTTTGCATTGCTTTCGGTGTTTTAAAGTGTGGGTTCAAATATATCCAAGGATACATATTAGGGTTTTACATCACCTCTAGGGTCTTAGAATAGGGTTCATAGTGCTTAAAATTGTTTCAAACAAGGGCTTTATGTGGCTTGAGGGCTTTCAAATATGATTTTGACCTCGTTTTAAAGTAGGGTTTCAAACTCCTTCTAAGGTTACATTTCAGGGCTTTAAATCGCTTCAAGGGTCACAAAGTGTTTTTTCAAACTCGCCCTGGGGTTTTAAATTTAAGATAAACATTGCTTTTAGGGTTTTAAACTTGGTCAATGGTCTCAAATTAGGGTTTTTACATTGCATTTAGGGTTTCAAAATCCTAGTATGGTTTAAAATAAGAGTTAATTTACTGGGGCAGTGTTGGAGCTAGGGTTAGGGTTTTGCTTGAAACTGGGGTAGTTGGTTACTGTCACCAGTAGCTCAACTGGTAAGCCTCCAGATTTATGTAGACAGCATGGTGGCTTCAAGCCTCACTGTTCTTTGGGGACTGGTATCAGAGCCATTCTTGTTTTAAAGTTATGGTTTTGAGTGGAGATAGAGTTAAATTTGAGTATGTAATCTTAAATACTGGTAGTTCAATTTGTAAAATACATCTATTACTTGCATGGGTATGTGGGTTCAATCCCCACTTTATTTCATCAACTTTTTGGGTCTAGGATTTTGAGTTTCAGGTTGGAGCTATGGTTTGGTTTTTAGTCAAGAGTTACAGTTTTTGCTATAACGAGGTTTTGAGCCATGCTTAGTTGGTCACTGTTGGAGCTATGGTAAGGATTTTTTTCCAAGCTAGTTCTAGGGTTTGGATTTTATCTAGGGTTATGGTTTTTGTTGGAGCTATAGTTAGAGTTACAGTTTTAGGTGAAAACTTAAACAGCACTGGTTGCTTAGATGGAAAGAAGATTAAGTTACTTCTAAAGTGTTATGGGTTGAACCTGTAGAGGAAATTTAGGTTTGAATTTTGGTTGTTGCAACTAAAATCCTAAACTTAGCTCCATTCCTAGAATGGAGAGAAATACTAGCATCTTATCATTTGAGGTAGAAATACAGTTGAGAACTCTAAGGGTTAGGGCTTTAACTATAGTTATGATTATGGCTGGACCTTATAATAATAATAATAATAAATTCCTTTGTATTGTCATTCTTTTGTAAGAACGAAATGTCGATACACCTGACCCGTTGTAGCGAGCCGATGCAGCCGCAGCCAACAGAGGGCGCCGCCATTTTACCAATGTTATAAGTCTTAGGTATGACTCGGCCGAGGCGCGAACCAGCGACCTCCCAGAGCTTCGGTGGTCATGTGTGAATACTTCTGGTTACCTAGATGGTAAGATACTTGTGTTACATTGATTCAGTTGTGGGTTCAATTCCTGGTGAAGGTGCTACTGTTAGGGTTACTCAAACAAAATCTTTTATTCTCAATGTACCATTTAGACTTGGGAGCCAACTCAAAACTCTGCAACTATAATTCTGTCATCGTACCGTTTGAGTCATAAGTGCGGTGGAATAGTCAAACCTAAACTCCAACCCTTACTCAAGCTCCAATCAAAACCATAAACCTAGTTTCAACCGAAACCGTATCCCAATGCTAAGACAAAAACCTAATCATAGCTCCAACAGTCATTGACTAACCATGGATCCAAACCTAGTGACAGGAAAAACCCTATCCCTAACTCCAACTAAAACCCTAGCTTCAACCAATAACAAACAGGATTAACTACGAAAATCCTGAACCCAATATAAGTACTGGCTTGACTGGGGATCAAACCTAGAACCCTGTGTAGGTAGCAGAGTCATTTTAGACGTCAAGCAACTCGTTCAGCTTCTAATGCTAACTAAAACTCCAATGCTAACTCGAGTTCCAACACCAAACTAAAACCCCAACCCTGTGTGGAAGACAGACATTTTAGCAGGGTTAGGGTTTTCAAAGTCAGGTTTTCAAACCCATTCTAGCGTTTCATGGTCTAAGGTGAACCAGACCGAGTCCTTGCACACCAAGAAGGCAAATATGGCAACGGGGTTCCACATTACTCACCTCAAAAGGTTTGTTTTTAATTGGGGGCGGCAGTAGCTCAGGAGGTACAGCGCTCGTTTTGGGGTCATGAAATTGCAGGTTCGATTCCTGCCTCCTCCATCTTTTATGTTGAAGTGTCCATGGGAAAGACAGTTAAACCTTAGTTCTCTCAATGAACAGGTAGGCGCCTTGCATGGCTGGCACTGTTAATGGTGTGTGTAAATGGGTAAGTTTGAAGCACATTGTGAAGGGCTCTTCATTAATTTGAAAAGTGCTATGTAGTTGCGAACAATTTACATTTATCATTTTTTTTATCATCGTACTACAAAATAATAATAATATCATAATTTTTTTTCAAGTGTTGTTTTGACAATGTTAAGATTTTTTAATGACAGCTGACAGATTGGCTTTCTTTCTATTTAAGCTCAGTGCTCTCACTCACCCAATACGTGGGTTTTGACTCTGTCCTGTTTCCTGTTGGTATTTCCGGTATTGTTCCCGTTTATTTTGTCCTGTTTAATATCGGTTTCCAGTTTCGTTCCCGTCTAGTTTATGCTGTTTATTTTCGATCCTGTTTCATTATCTATCCTGTCTGTCCCGTCCTGTCCGGTATCGACCCCATCGGTCCGATATCTGTTCGGGCAATTGTTATCGATCTCGTCGGTCTCTGGCTCCCTGTCGTTCCTCGCCAGACTGCTGCCTAACGTGCATGACTCCCCATTTCCTGTAAAATCAAAGGCCTGTGTGAGAAACGTCACGTATTTGGGTCCTGATCCAGTTCCGGTTCTTGACAAATATAAGCATAATTCACATTTTTGATGGTATTTTTTGCATATTTATATCCCAGAATGCAATGCTTTTTAATGTTGCCAATTCAGAGTTGATGTAAGGATGTGTAGATGTAAAATGTGCTTCCAATCAGTCACAAAGATGCTTTTGTTCTCCGGCTTTCTTTCTTTCTTTCTCCTCCTCCAAAACGCTGAGCAACATTGGCACGATGAATCAATCTTCCCTGTTTTTCGACACTCCCGAGCTTTTTTTTTAAGCGACTTTGGAAATCTTGACAAGAACCAAGAAGGTGCTTGGTGGAGTCCCACTTTGGCAGGAAAAAACAAACATTGTAAAAGTATTTTACTCTTTTTTTATTTTATTTTTATCATATGGATTTGCTTTTGAGTTTTGGGGAAGAAATATTCTGAAATCCATTTAATTGATTAGGTTTTATCTTCTCAGTTATTTTTGCGGCCTGACTGTATATTTATTAAGTGTTTTTAATGAATTAAGATGGGTGATTTTTTATTTTATTTTACGGCATAAATAATAAGTTGTGCTACACAGTTCATGTCATGGGAACCTGTCGTGGGTTCAAATCCAGCTCCAGACTTCCTGTGCGGAGTTTGTATGTTCTCCCCGTGCTTGCGTGGGTTTCCTCCGGGCACTCCGGTTTCCTCCCACGTTCCAAAAACATGCATTTCAGGTGAATTGGCCGGTCCAGATTGTCCCTAGGTGTGAATGAGCGAATGAGTTGTCTGTCCCTGTGTGCCCTGCGATTGGCTGGCAACCAGTTCAGGGTGTCCCCTGCCCACTGCCCGGAGATGGCTGGGATGGGCTCCAGCCCCCCCGCGACCCTAATGAGGATAAGCGGTACGGCTAATGAGATGAGATGAGATTTTTTATTTTATTTTACGGCATAAATAATAAGTTGCCCCCATTATTTTGCTTTTTTTAACTTTATATTTAAATGGATTTTGTTCAGTTATGTTTAGTATTCTACTATGTATTTAATGTTTTTTTTATAAAGGTCATGTTCTTATTTTACTGTATACTTGCTAAGGTGTTTAATAAAATAATTAATACATTAGTGTATTTGTTAATGAACTATATATAGCATTGAGGCAGCACAGCGGCGCAGTGTTTAGCGCATGTACGGCACAGTTTTGAGATCATGAGATCGAACCCTACTAACCCCTTTGTGCTTTTTCAAAATTTTCGACATACATCCTTGGTGTTTTTTTTTTTACATTTTTGACATACGAACTAACCCCTTACGCCTTTTTTGATCATTTTTGACTTTTTTGAAATTTTTGACGTACTAACCCCTTATATTTTTTTCAACTTTTTTGACACACTTAACCCCTTTTTGTGTTCATTTCAAAACATTCCACATACTTACCCTTTACGCCTTTTTTTCAACTATTTTGACAAATTAACCCATTTTGTCCATTTTTCGACATACTAACCCCCAGTGTTCTCGTTTGCCTGTGTCCCTGCAACCTAGACGCAACATTTTTGCTGGGGACGCATAGTGTCAAATCAACGTGCGTCCCTAGGATGCAACTTTTTTTTTACTCAAAATTGTCATTATTATCCAATTACTTTTTTTTTTTAACAAAGATTTACCGCACTCTAAACTTTTCGTCAGGCAGATCCGCCATTGTTGTTTTGGTCTCGCGGTTTGAGTTTTCGTCTCGGCAAATGAGATCTCAATGCTTCGAGATTATGTCATTGTTGTGGAGCTTGTCGTCGAGGGAAGGTGAAGGCTAAGTACGCCTCAGAAAAAACAGTTAGTATTAGGTGAAAATCAACACAAAATTGGTAATTTCTTAAGTGTCAATAATAAGTCGAAACATAATGCAGAAACTGATAACAACAGCAATAATTCCGGCACGAAAAAACGGCGGAGAAATTCTTCGGAAGATCGCGGAGGCAGGAAAACACGTGTGTTGAAGCGAATGATTCGACGATAGAAAATAAACAAAAGAATACTCCTAGCAAGAAAAGGACTTTTATGCCAAAATGGTCTACATTATATTCCTGGTTACGCTCTGAGGAGGATGATAATGGATTAGACCTTGAGAAGGCATTACAACTGTGATGGGACAGCAAACCACTAAGAATATATTAACTGAAAAATCTGCTTTGTATTACCAATTAACTGATGATTAAAACTGCATGAATATATAGATTAATATTTCAGCAATATTATTTTGTATAATGTACAATATTGTGAACTGAAAAATCTAAAGTGATAACTGCTTTGTATTACCAATTAACTGTGATGATTAAAACTGAATGAAAAAATAGATTAATAAAATTATTTCAGCAATATTTTTTTGTATAATGTACAATATTGTTGTGAACTGAAAAATCTTGAAGTGATAACTGATTTATATTACCAATAAACTGTGATGATTAAAACTGAATGAATATATAGATTTATATTATATATTTGTCGCCGAATTAAATTTTCAACCCCGATAACACTAAATTTTGGGGACCCATAGATCTCTGTTGGGACCCATAGATTTTTGAGCATGCGAGTCCCATCACTTTTCAGATGTAAAATGAACTCTGAACCCCTTTGTGTTTTTTCCAAATTTTCAAAATACTAACCCCTTTGTGTTTTTTTTACATTTTTGACATACGAACTAACCCCTTATGTCTTTTTTAATCATTTTTGACATTTTTGAAATTTTCGACATATTAACTAACCCCTTATATCTTTTTCGACTTTTTTTTAACATACTTAACCCCTTTTTGTCTTTATTTAAAAAATATTGACATACTAACCCCTTACGCCTTTTTTTCAACAAATTAACCTATTTTGTCCATTTTTCGATATTTTCGACATACTAAACCCTTTGTGTTTTTGTGACTATTTTGACAATTTAACCCCTTTGTGTTTTATTTTTACATTTTCGACATACCAACCCCTTATGCCTTTTTTCAACTATTTCGACATACTAACCCCATTGCGTTATTTTTTTATATTTTCGACATGCTAACCCCCGACGCCTTTTTTCAACATTTTTGACATTTTTGAATTTCCGACATACCTTTTTTTCCCCGACTTTTCGACGTACTTAGGCCCTTTCTTTATTGTTTCAACAATTTTGACATACTAACCACTCGTGACTTTTTCAGTCATTTTTCACTTACTAACCAATTTGTGTTTTTGTGACTATTTTTACATACTTACCTCTTTATTTTTTAAATTTTCAACATTTTAACCCCTTAAACCTTTATTCCCAAATTTTCGACATACTATCCCTTTATGTCTTTTTCAACATTTTCGACACACTAACCCCTGAGTTTAATGGGACATTTTTCACATACTAACCATTTTTTTCGACATTTTCAACATTCCAACACCTTTATTCTTTTTTGGACATTTTTGACATACTTCCTAACCCCTTTGTGTTTTTTTTCCAACGTTTTCAACATACAAACCCTGATGTATTTTTTCTGACATTTTCGACACACTAACCCCTTTCGTGATTTATTCAACAATTTTATCATACTTACCCCTTATTTCTTATTTTCAACATAGTAACCCTTTTGTGATCGTTTCAAAATTTTGAGATATAAACCCTTTCAAGGTTAAAACTTGAGATTGTAGTAGAAAGAAGACAAGAACACACTCTGAGTCGGAAACGTTTTGATAGCCCCTTCCATCAGGGGTACGTGCTTCCAGTATCGGCTCGAAGAAGAGCACACTATTCCTTTTTCACAATGTTGGAATAATACAACATGTCAATAAAGCGATGGCTAGCAATGTGAAAAGCAATGTCAAAATCAATGACGTAAACATTGTGATCATTCCTTGAAATATTAAATCTGGAAAAAAGGGACTCAAACCAGGAATTTCCAGGCTCCGGGGTGTGAGTCTTTAATGATTGCATTCTTAAGATAATTCATTCCGTGTATGGCATCTTTCATTTGGGTGCTGTTAGTGTTGTCGGGAACATAAGTGCAGCACGAATCTTCTTATCATAGCACAAACCCCTTGTTTCTGCCGTCATTCGGTCTAGTGCTAGTCCGTTTTGGGGTACTATACTTTGTTATTTTGGAGTTATTCTGTTTCAAGGGAGGCGTTAAAAAACTCTGGAATTTGTAGTCTAAAGTTTCTAGACATCACATGTTTTTAGCAACTCCCAATGGAAATAAAAGGGAAAGCATAACCTGTGATCTATCTAGTGATCTCAAGAACCAAGAAGAAATCTGAAGAATGGAGAGCGTTTTCCATTTGGGCCCCGGTGCTGTGGAATGCTCTTCCCCCTGAGATTCAATCTGCAACCTCAGTGGGAATGTTTAAATCTAAGCTTAAAACACACTTATATTCTATAGCATATGAATAACCTATATTTTATGTTGACAATATCTGTGTGATATTTGCTCTCATGTGGGTTTTAGGTCAGGGGATGGTGTCATAACAGTCTATAGTTTGCAATAGTCTGTAGTCTGTGCAGCCCTTTGAGACTCTTTGTGATTAAGGGCCAAACAAATAAACATGACTTGACTTGATCTCAGTGAGCGGTGTTTGAACACCTTGGGTACATCAATTCCATATACCGAATCAGGCGCTATAAATTTGAGTAAATCCCCTTTTGCTACGGCTTTGTGTCGTATGCTTCTCGTAAATCCGATTTGAAATGTGGTTGGCTGTTAAGACATATGTATGGTTGATTATCGTGACGGGGGTGCATATTCCTGAAGTATAAGATGGATAGATGTATAGAAGGATGTCTAGATGGATAGATAGATGGATAGATAGATAGATATTTTATTCTTCCCCGTAGGGAAATTCACACTTCCAGCAGTATCCTTGTGTTGAAAAATAAAATAATAAGATAAAGATATAGAATACAAAAATACCCAAAATAACATTTTGCTATAGAGTATTTAAATAGTGCTACGGAAAATACACACTGTAATGATAAAAGGGTAATATGCAAATGTGGGGGTGGGGTTTAATGTGGGCTTTTACTCCCCAAGGTGGAGTTAAAGAGCCTCATGGCATGAGGAAGAAATGATCTCCTCAGTCTCTCCGTGGAACAATACTGTGACAGCAGTCTGTTGCTGAAGACGAGTATTGTTTCCACCCATCTAATACAATATGTTTTGTCTCTAACTTCTTTTCGTCGAACGTTGTTTCATTACATCTTTGATTATCTACTCTTCCTAGCTCAACTCTCATACCTTTGAAATGACCACAAACAGGGAGATGCCATGCTTCGCCCATGTTGTTTGTGTATGGAATTCATCATGGTGAAAATTGTAGCGAGTAAGCTAATGTGCTACTCGGAAGTGGGCAGTGGTTAGTGATCTGCTGATATTTCGTCACCTTGCGTGGACCGTATGATTCTTAATGCATCATTTCTAGCCATGGCTGTAACATATATATGTGGTTGTGAGACAGAAGCAGGCATGTTGGAGCATACAAAACAGATTATTTTTCTTAGCAACTCATTTAGCATATCCATATCATGTCAATGGAATCCATGGAAGTAAATGGAAGGAGACCAAGAGGAAGGCCGCGATTGACGTGGATGGATGGTGTTATGAGTGCAGTGCAGGAAAGAGGTCTAAATCTAGTGGAAGCTAGAACTCTTGTTGGTGATAGGAATAATTGTGAAAGGATAGTGGGATGTTTGGATGTGTTCTAAGGGATGTGCAGGGCACCGGTATGATGCGGCAGGGGTAAACCAGCGAAAGCTGTCGGGCCCTGCTGTTGAACAGAAGAGTGTTTGTGTCATCCTGTCCCGTTTCATCTGGAGGGACGAAAGCATGACCGACTTTGGTGCCGAGATGCCCAACTTGTTCGGGTGTTTGGGCATTTGGGTTGGCCATGGTCAAAACATTTTTGTGTGTTTTTTTTCTGTTTTTCTTTTCTTGAGTATTGTATGTCTTTTTCTTGCTGTCAGTCACCCGTATACATTCGTTTACTCACCGGCCCAGCTCAGAACAGAAAGCCAAACCGAGTCTGACGTCCCCGCTATGAGCTTTAGCTCACCTGTGGAAGAAGCTAAACTATGGTATGATATCACCTTTTAAACCTGGATGTGCGCATTTTGCCCCAGGTTTAGCTTACAAAGTTTTGTTTTGATGGGTTTGGTGTTGAACAACAACCTGTCAAATGGGATGAAATAGCAAAGAGTCTCACACACATTTTTGCACACATAGTGTATAACGTAGAGGATACAGGAAGCGGTTACAAGCAAATTTTATTCGGCCTGTTAAAAACATGAATTTCATGGACTGCTGTGTTTTATGTATGTGTTTGTCTTGCTGTCAGTCACTCCTCTTGAGGGATATGACCAAGGTAGATAGATAGAAATAGATATCATGTGTTGGAGTCGAATGGGTGTCCATGTTCACCTTTTGGAAATACCAAATTTTCATAATGGTCGTCTTCTTCTGTTTCTGGTTGATTATGCGTGTCCAAAACAAAGGATTTGGTATGATCCAACCTTGCCCACATCTAGAACCACACATTCAGGTAGGAAAACCCCATTTGGGGACATGTAACAGATTCTCAATAACCAATATAGATCTTTTTCAAACACTTCAAACCTCACCCACACGCTCACGCAACCAGGTTCTTCCGTATTAACGACTAGGCCAAGAGCCTCGTTCTTCTTATAGTCTCGTTTTCGGTAGATACTTGTAATGTTTTGGCTACCCACTGTTGTTTTAGTGTTCAGTGACCCGGTTACCCTTTGTCCATAACCTGCGTAGCCTAAATGCAAAAAAGGTTGGCCAAGTATTTGTGTAGCATTGGTCTGGGTTGATCACGTGCTGGTATCACTCATCGCAGTACATTTCTCCCGATTGTACACCAGTCGGTTATTGACGGTGGTGGTAGTTCCTGGACCTTTTTGCACTGGGACTGGTGGATCTACGTGGACCTCTCGTCGATCTTTACGGCTGTTGGTGTAGTTAGCTGGACGACGTTAACGTGGAGACACCCAGGGTTTCCTTTTTATGGCTCGTACCAGGATCTAGTCATCAGGCTTCAACAGTCCCTGTGTGGGGAGAAGAAGAAACGGCAGCTCACAAGTTCTTTGGATAGTTCACCCTGCTATATTATAGTTCAATGAAGTCCATGTAAATGAAAAAAAATCAAGGATTTTTTTAATCCTGTGACATTCATTACCCCTCCTTTTGAGACGTGGACATCCCACGGCTCAATTTTTCTTATTTTTCTAGATATTTAAATTGTTTTTTGCCCAGTTATTATTTTTTCTTATTTAACTATATAAGTAGGTTTTTTTTCTAGTAAAAGAAACAAATGAGGGGTTATTTTCATTTTTTACTATATATTGAATACCATGTTTAGGTTTCAGTTCAGGTTGGGGTTTAGAGGTTTCAGTCAGGGTTTGGGTTAGGTTAAGAGTCGGGTTTTGAGTTGGGTTGGGGGTTAGGGTATTCAATCAAGGGTGCCATTGGCTCAGGAGGTAGAGCGCTCGTCTTGGTTTGATTCCCGGCTCCTCTGTTACATGTCGAAGTGTCCTTGGGCAAGACACTGAATCCCTAATGCCCCCGATAAGCAGGTTTTGGAGAGACCGTCGTTGGGCGTCGCCCTAAAAAATACGCAGAGAGGAGATATGGCGAAAAGGGAACGCGCTCTATTGCAATCGGGATACGTTCAAAGTTCCAGACGTTCAACATTGGCTTTTAAAGTGTTCTCAAATATAGTTAAGATATCTCGTGAAGGCTCCATCAGCATATCAGCTTGTGACCTCTTGCAACAACGTCATCCCATGACCTTCACCAGATGTTTACATACTTATCATTAGTTATTATCCACATTCCACAACGCAGGGAGTAGCCTTGCATTGATGACGCTGCTATCAGTGTGTGAGCGTGTGTGAATGGTGTTAGGAATTGAATATCAAAATATATCGTTTACCAAATTGTTCGAATTAGTTATCTGACTCCATTAACCAAACACAACCATTCACCCAACAATGCGCGCACGTTTCTTGATGGAAAAGATGAATAATAGCAGACATTTTCACACGGGGGCAGATTCAATTTTTTTAACAATTTAACTAAGTGAACTCCATCGAATATGGCCAAATAAGCCGAATTAGTGTCGCTCGAGTCTCTGTGTAGCCTTCTCTGAAGCCCTCTAGCTTTCTCCTCTTGGCCCACGTCTCCCCGCAAGATGGTGTCTCGACTTCTCCCATGGGCGTGCCAAGGAAGCCCCCCCTGGGCGTCGCAATGTCTGGAAAACTCAAAACAACACAGAGTGTTTCTACGTCATCAGGGCCATGTTCTCAAAACATCGCCTGCAGTCCTCTGACAGAGTCCTGTTATCAAAATTCCCTAGTCAAAATATTCTGCATTTGGAACGGCGTGACCTGTCATTGAACTATAGCCTACTTTGTGAAAATCTTCATTGCACTCAATAAATGTAAGTTGTATTCAATCGTATAAAATCCTTTATAGTCAAATGTATAAGACACTTCAATGGGTAAGTGTGAAGCACGTTGTGAAGCGCTTTGGGAGGTGTTCATTAACTTGAAAGCGCTATATAAATGCAGACCATTTACATTTAGATTTACAAGTGTTAAGAGATAGGGTTTGGCGTTTGAGGGTATTAGGCTCAAGGATTAGGGTTTAGAGTTAGGGGTTTCATTTAGGGTTTAGTTTAGGAATAGACTGGGGGTCAGGTATACAAAATTGGGGTTCAGGTTTAGAGTTAGGGGTTTCATTTAAGGTTTAGTTTAGGAATAGGCTGAGGGTCAGGTATACAAATTTAGGTTTCAGGTCTAGAGTTAGCAATTGGGGTTTGGGCTGAGCTAGGGGTTAGCGGTTTAGGGAATAAGGTAGAGTTTGGGGTTACGTGTTTCAGCTAGGGGTAGGTTGAGGGTCAGGTATACAAATTTTGGTTTCAGGTTTAGAGTTAGTCATTGGGGTTTGGGCTGGACTAGGGGTTAGAGGTTTAGGCCATAAGGTAGAGTTTGGGGTTACGTGTTTCAGATAGGGATAGGTTGAGGGTCAGGTATAGAAATTTGGTTTTCAGGTCTAGAGTTAGCCATTGGGGTTTGGGCTGATCTAGGGGTTAGAGGTTTAGGGCATAAGGTAGAGTTTGGGGTTAGGTGTTTCAGTTAGGGATAGGTCGAGGGTCAGGTATACAAATTTGGTTTTCAGGTCTAGAGTTAGCCATTGGGGTTTGGGCTGAGCTAGGGGTTAGCGGTTTAGGGCATAAGGTAAAGTTTGGGGTTACGTGTTTCAGCTAGGGATAGGTTGAGGGTCAGGTATACAAATTTTGGTTTCAGGTTTAGAGTTAGCCATTGGGGTTTGGGCTGGGCTAGGGGTTAGAGGTTGAGGGAATAAGGTAGAGTTTGGGGTTAGGTTATTCAGTTACGGATAGGTTGAGAGTCTGGTTAGGGCTTTGTTGAGGGTCAGGGTTGATCTTTATCTCCGAGCTTCAGAATATTTCGATGTAAATAAATGCATTAAACTAGCATATTTAGTATACTTCCCTTTCTGTAATGCTAGTTTTTTTAATCAAAGTGTAAATGAATAATGTGAGATTGGGTCACTTGTGGCAGTCAGAACAGAAATAATAATCCACTCTCAATAATCTATTCAACAGTATTCCCCGCCTTCTAAATCAAAGACTTTTGGCATTGTTAGGCTTTTTGTTATTTCGTTTAGCACAATAGCGGGAAAATAGATTGGGGGGTTATTGATAAGGTCCGAGTTTTGTTACGGGTGGACGGCATTGTACGAGCACAAAGGCTCGGAAATGATGTGGACGCATCCACGCCGGCGAAGCGCCAACCTTCAACAAAGCGCAAAACAAGAAATACAATTACCACTTAATCCGCTCTTTGCTTTTGCATTTTAAATAAAAAAGGTTTTTGCCCCTCTATTGTTGTCATTAACCCGTTTGCTGCCAGCTCATACTGCGAAAAAAATCATCAAAATGCATATTTCCCTAAGGACAACACCTTTTTCTCATTTTAGGGTGCAGTGAGTTGTATATAGCGACCTCTAGTGGTGTAAAATATTTTGTTCATTTAAAGATTAAAAAAATGAGCAAAAACACAGATACAATCTCATAAATACAATGTTTTAAGTACTCTTAGGTTAAAAAACTGGCAGCCATCACACGGCTACAGAAGCCCGGTGGAGGATTTATCGAGCTAGCTAGACACTTAGCAAAACGTTATTGTTAGCTCCTCCTGCTTTTATCCTTCAGTGTCACCCACACTCCACAGCTGGTCGTGCAAAGAAACGTCACAGGGTCCTGTGATCCAGGCATCTGCAACTTGGTTCTACAGTTTCCTTCTCTAGCGACTCACTTTAGCAGCTTGGCTGCAGGCTATGGCTTGCTGCTAGCCAGTCTTGTTATTGTTAGCTCCTCCTGCTTTTATGCTTCAGTGTCACTCACACTTCACAGCTGGTCGTGCAAAGAAACGTCACAGGGTCCTGTGATCCAGGCATCTGCAACTTGGTTCTACAGTTTCCTTCTCTAGTGATTCACTTTAGCCACTTAGCTGCAGGCCATGACTCGCCACTATCCTTTATTGTTAGCTGTTCCTACTTTGTTATTCAATGTCCAGGGTTGGGTGGGGTTACTTTAACTGGATTACTTTCAATTACTTTTGGATTACTCCAATACCAAATATGCCACTAAAAGACAAAATAAACTAAATATGAATAAAATTACTAAATTTTGTGCAGGCTTGGGGAGTAACAGAATACATGGAATGGCAAAAATAATGTTGGCAAGCTGTTTGGATTTATTCTCATTTTGTTTCTGTCGCATTTTATGTTAGTTTTGCCGGAGATCAAAGCCAGGAGAGAAAGCTTACCACGTGTTGTGAGTCATCATTTTATTCATATTTAGTTTTTTTGTCTTTTATTAGCATATTTGGTATTGTAGTAATCCAAAAGTAATTGAAAATAATCCAGTTAAAGTAACCCTACCCAACCCTGAATGTCACTCTCTTTCCAACGCCACAGGGTCCAAGATTCAGGCATCGTCGACATTTTGTTTCACTGTTTTACGCTCTAGCCACTCATGATAGAAACTTAGCAAAATGGTATTTGACCCGTGTTGTTTTTAGTGAGTCACTCAGAGGACATCCCACATACAAAGGTAGGTAACAGCCAAAAATAAACAAAATTTCATGACTCATAGGGTCTGCCTGGACCTCAGTGCTCAGCCCTAGGCTAATTCCCTCCAACATGCTAAGCGATACGCGCAAAAAACGTTTCATAAACGGCGCTAGCGGCCAAACCCAGCCGTACCTTTGCACCTCATATTTACTCAATCCAGACGAGAAGTCAGGAAACCGGCCAGGGCTTCACCGCCGACGCCAAGAACAACCTTGGCAGGTTGTTTTGCACCCTGGCTCACCTCACACTCGCATATATCCCTATGCATTTACGCACGCATGTCTCCCCTCACCTAAAAACGAGTCCTCCAAGGTAACCCTAACAAGTTCCCTAAAAGCAAAAAGTTTCCACGTTCCCTTAAAAAAGTGGATTTTTTTAATTTTTATTTTCTTACACGCAGCCATTTTGTTCTTTTTCCCTCTGGCAACGTGTGCAGAGTGCAGCGCCGAGCTTGAAAGAGAAGCTGGGGGGCATCTGCCACACCTGCAGCAATTGAAAGCGAAAAAGAAGCTGTGGAAAGTGAAGGCACAAAAAAAAGCTGCAGATATTTGAAGCAGAAACATTTCCCTGCAAGAAGCAGCTCGTCCCGACTTACCCGGCCTCTCTGGCGCTCCCTTTCGGCGAGAGGACGTCAGTGGATGTTGTTTATGAGGTGTTGTCCGGTTTGTTTACTCCTCCTGCTGGTTGTTTTTTGTATCACAAGATTTAATCATTAAACTTGTCTTTATATTTGTCGTTTTTCTCTATTTTATGGGGTGTTCTGATCTGAATTCTTGTCTCCCTTTTACACAATAATGCAAATAATATATATTTGATTTTTAATGTATTATGTTTTGAAAGTTTGGTGTGGAAAAATGCATTTTTTTTAAAAAGGCCAGATTAAAACCAATGATATGGGGGTCCCCAACGCGGTGGTCCGTCTATACGAGTCTGTGTTCTGGTTCTAAAAATAGCTTAACCAGTGTTAAGTCACTGTGAATTTCAAGGAAATTTATTGTTTCTTTTAAGATGATTTAGTGCTTGACTGAGCCTATTATAACCCTACTTATTATTACCAACTGGTTAAAATGCAGCAATAACATAGTAATAACATGATACGTCGTTTTTATTTCTACATGCTATTCAGTAACAAAAAGGTAGGTTTTATAGAATATTGTGAAATCATGTGTATTTTTGTATTCTATATCCTTAATTTTATTTTTTAACCTTTCTGCTGGAAGTGTGAATTTCCCTACGGGGATGAATAAAGTATCTATCTATCTATCTATCTATCTATCTATCTATCTATCTATCTATCTATCTATCTATCTATCTATCTATCTATCTATCTATCTATCTATCTATCTATCTATCTATCTATCTATCTATCTATCTATCTATCTATCTATCTATCTATCTATCTATCTATCTATCTATCTATCTATCTATCTATCTATCTATCTATCTATCTATCTATCTATCTATCATTAAGCATATTTAGTTTGATGGGTAATTCATAGGGATTTTATGAGATTAAACCCTTTTTCAACAGGAACCTTAAAACAAAAAACACATACAGATTGATAAAAAAGTACATAAAGACAAATACAATTTTTCTCCAAAAAACAAACACGTTTATTCAAATTGCTACAGATTTCTATTGATTATCCTGATTTAAAAATATAGTATACATAAATAATACTCTTTGAATTTGTAACAAAACGCAGAGCAGAGTTGTTAACCCCTACAGGAATTTGCAATATTGAATGTAATATTTGTACATGAATATTAATAAATTGATGATATAAAAATAGCAGGGCAGCACGGTGGCACAGTGGTTAGCGCTTGTGCGGCACAGTTCATGTCATGGGAACCTCCTGCGTGGGTTCAAATCCGGCTCCAGACTTCCTGTGCGGAGTTTGTATGTTCTCCGGGCACTCCGGTTTCCTCCCACGTTCCAAAGACATGCATTTCAGGTGGATTGGCCGGTCCAAATTGGCCCTAGGTGTGAATGAACGAATGAGTTGTCTGTCCCCGTATGCCCTGCGATTGGCTGGCAACCAGTTGAGGGTGTCCCCTGCCCACTGCCCGGAGATGGCTGGGATGGGCTCCAGCCCCCCGCGACCCTAATGAGGATAAGCGGTATGGCTGATGAGATGAGATGAGATAAAAATAGTATTCCCTTCAATTAATTTCAAAAAAGTCCTGAAAAATATTTCATTCCAAGAAATAGCAACATTAAATCCACTAAAAGCATAAATTATATTTTTCCTAAAAATGATTATTGGTTAATCGAACTTCATTCTGGTTTTAGCAAAAAATAAGGTAATGCTAAGGTTAGCTCGGTTTACAGTTCAACAATTGCAAATGAAAATATCTCATCTCATCTCATTAGCTGCACCGCTTATCCTCAGTAGGGTCGCGGAGGTGCTGGAGCCCATCCCAGCAATCATCGGACAGTGGGCAGGGGACACCCTGAACTGGTAGCCAGCCAATCGCAGGGCACACAGGGACAGACAACTCGCTTGCCCATTCACACCTAGGGACAATTTGGACCGGCCAATCCACCTGAAATGCATGTCTTTGGAATGTGGGAGGAAACCGGAGTGACTGGAGGAAACCCACGCAAGCACGGGGAGAACATACAAACTCCGCACAGTAGGTCGGTAGCTGGATTTGAACCCACACAGGAGGTTCCCAAGACCTTGGAACTGTGCCGCACACGTGCTAACCACTGCGTTACCGTGCTGCCCCAATTGAATATATATTCTTTAAAATAATGAACTCACATTTAACACGATTTCATCAAATGCATGACAATTAAGATAGGAAATGGGAAATGATTTGTCGATTATAATCTGGAATTAAAAAAATGTGAACACAAAATGATGACCTCCAAACGAAATCTTTCTGATTACGTTTCGAATTTCTACAATAAAAAGCATTATTTGTTCAACTCAATCTGTTTATTTTAATTGTGTTTTTATTTTTTAATATTTGTTTTATACATATCATACCAAAAAGATATAAGTAACAGAAAAATGTGTTTATTATCCAACAATGTGGTCGTTGAAACCCCAAAAGTAATTAGCTTGATGATTAATATTAAGCAATGGCATTTTCCCTCCAAATTGGACATGACGTTACATCCGGTCATCCAATGAGGAAATGTTTAGCATTTCTGATACAAAAAAACGAAGCCAAAATATGGCTTTCTTAACACTAGTTGCAATTCTGAACTTCACAAAATTGGCTGGATTACTTTGTATTTATATTTAATTGCAGGATGGATAGAGCAGACGTTTGGCGATACTAATGCTCCAGTTGATAGTAAAAAAACAAAACGCCACAGGGAAAATGACGTCACACTCGGTTATAAAATGCCGTTTCGATTTGTTTCGTTTTTAGTGACAGAACACAAAGCAAACACGTAATTTTTTTAAAAAAAACTTTTGCAGACAAAACCCTGAATATTTTGTATGTTTTATTGTCGTTTAGATAAAGCAACACGTGTCATGGTTATTAATTTCAATCAACCAAAGGTATGACGTCATATCCGATTATCAAAGGCGGAAGTTTTCAATATTGTTTTCATCGACAAAATTTAAGCAAAAATGTGCGATTTTGGAAAATGTTTGCGTCTTTAACTCTACCTAGTTAGCCAGGTTAGTTGTTGAATAATCTATTTTGTATTTTATTTCGGGACAGATAACGCAGATGTCGGGTGACTGACTTTGTGATTTTTGGCTACAAAATTGAAGTGATACAAAGTAAGGGTGTACTGTAGTTACTATTCTTCCTCTTTACCCCCCAAATTAATTGCAGGTCATTTAGGACAAGTGCAACTAAATTGGATTATTTTGAACAAAGTTGGTGTCAAATTATATGTACTTTAATACGTGTTAACAGTAGTGATGTGTCGTTCGAAAACGTAAGGGCTCTACGAGCCAGTTCTGTGAAGTGAAATAGGGAAGCCCATCAATCCATTATCTTAATCTTCAGTAGGGTCGCGGGGGTGCTGGATCCCATCCAAGCAATCTTCAGACAGACAACCATTCACTTGCTCATTCACACCTAGGGACAATTTGGACCGGCCAATTAACCTGACATGCATGTTTTTGGAATGTGGGAGGAAACCGAAGTGCCCGGAGGAAACCCACGCAAGCACGGGGAGAACATGCAAACTCCACACCGGAAGTTCGATCTTATGACCCCAGAACTGTGTCGCACACGCGCTAACCACAAATCCATTTTTTTGTATATCTGCAAATATTTTTATTTTGTGTCTTTTTCAGGGATCACATGTTTCTCTTTTAGCTTTTTAAATAATACAAGACACATTTTAAATATCGTTTGTATTTTATAGTTAATTTGCAGTGGTACTGAAAACTAAATATTTGTAATTGATGTGTTGTGTGGGTGGTTAGCACCCAGTCCCACGGTGCAGAGGTTCAGGGTTCAAGTCCAGCTACTGCAACCTCCCTGTGCGGAGTTTGCATGTTCTCCCCGTGCCTGCGTGGGTTTCCTCCGGGCACTCCGGTTTCCTCCCACATTCACAAAAACATGCATGTCAGGTTAATTGTCCCTAGGTGTGAATGAGCAGTGGTTGTATGTCTGTCTTTGTGTGCACTGGGACTGGCTGGCAACGAGTTGAGGGTGCCCCCTGCCCACCCCCCCAAAGAAAGTTGGGTTGGGCTCCAGCACCCCCGCAACCCTACTGAGGATAAGCGGTGCAGATAATGGATGGATGTTGTTGTGTCTCGTGCATTTCATAGATTCTGTGTTGCTTGACTTAATTTATATTTCGGGCCTTTTTCAGGTATCTTGTCTTTCCTTTTGAGCTTTTTAGTCTATTTTTCAAGGTATATAGTTCATTTGCTGTGGCACTGAAACACAAACATTTTGAGTTAACATTTTGGTATGCTGTTTCATAGATTCTGTGTTGCTTAACGTTAGAGTATTTTAATTTATGTTTCGGGTCTTTCTTGGGTATCCCGTGTTTCTCTTTTAGCTTATTTTCATACATAACCAATTTAAAAGTTTCTTTTTCATCCTATATCATCGTGTATTTGTTGTGGCACTGAAACAAATATTTTGAATTTCACATCATGATGAGCTTATTTCATCGATTCTGCGTTTCTTGACTTTGAGGTTGCTTAGTACATATTCTTTCTTTTAAATGAGTTAAAAGTAAAAGGGAACCACAACAAAATCTGAAAAGCCGTTTGTGAGCTGAAGCAGCGGACTCTTTTTTTAGTGAGTTGAGCCGAAAGAGACAAATATTCCATCACTAGTTAACGAACCAATCACAAGCAACATGGGTAATCTTTTTCAGCGTCTTTTTCTGACGCATTTTCAATTTCCATGGGAAATTCGGAATCACCTGCTGCTTGTATTATTATTTTACCTATTTAACTTTTTTCATTTGACCTTTTACTTCTATTATTGCTGCTGCTTGGAACACTTCACTGTATCTTGTGTCTTATGTCATGTATGCCAGTTGTTTTATTAACATATTGGCTCTAAGCTGACTTTTATTTAGTATTATCTAAGGTTAGGACTGTTTTTGTGCATGTGCACTATATTGTCGTCAATGTCTGCGCACGGGAGAGTGTGAAACGTAATTTCCATACCTCAGTATGTCAAGTACATCCGAAGAAACAAATAAAATCGACTTTGACATTCTGCGATTCCTACGGAAGCATTTCTTAAACAGACTCAAGGTAGGACAGTGTAATAAGTATTTTATTGCATTTTATAATGCCATTGTCAATAATTAGTACAGATTACATGCAACTAGACCTACTGTACAGTTTTTTATTGTCTGCATGGACAGACACAAGAAGTTTCAGGTTACAAATACACAGATATATGTATGTGTTGTGTGTTTGTTTTTTATACAGCATGAAAGAAAGGGCAGTGACTGGCATAAACACGGCACGGACCCGGCCCCCGAACCTCCAAATCTGCTCACGCTCACAACAAAAAAGCAACGAAAGAAGCAAAGTAAGTAACAGAGTCACCGCTGCCAAATAAAGAAATGTACACACGTTTCCCGAGGTCGAACCCGAGAAGAGCTCAAGTGGTCGTTGCGACTTGTTGGGGTGAAGGATGGAGACTTTTGGAAGTAGCTCGCTTTTTCCGTTTGGTTCATGTATCAAGTTTGGTTACAATTCAGCGTTTGGGACTTTGGTAGTCAAGACAGAGAGCTGCATCTCGGAGTCCACCTTTTGGTACCGTGACCAGGACCCCTCCCCCCACGAAAAACAAATTAAAAACGACAAAAAAACAATCCTCGACAATCCGACGTGGCGGGATTAAGAGAGCGACTGTGTGACCCGCTTGTGGGTGATTGACAGCTCTGCAGGTCAGAGGTCAGCTCAGGAATGACAAGGGTCAGGGGTCACAGGGACACAATGTTGGCAGTCCACATTTGTGTGAAGCAGGACAAAATATTCTTACACTCCATTTCTTTTTTTTTTTAAAAGGTTTTGGTCCTGTCATCAAAAGAAAAAAAAACAAACCTTCTGTTCTGAGGTATCGATACATTGTGAAATCATTTTTTTTTCTTCCTTAAAAACGCATAAATGCAGTACAGAGACAAAAAAGTATCAAAATATACCTAGCTAAGATAAATATACAAACAGATCTTACCTAAAACCACTGATCTAACTTTTATTTTTTTTTTCCTCGATAATACACTCGAAAATAAATCAGCGTCCCAGACGTTTTAAAAAAAAATGAAGAATCGGTTACCGTGGAAACAAAACTATCCAAAAACCCATGATACCTGCAGTACTTAATATGATAAATACAAATAGTTCAGCGTTAGCAGTACAGTATAGCAACCAGAGCAGAAAAAACTGAAACAAATTATATAAGCCGGAAAAAAATAGCCCTGGAGAGAGAAGTCAATCATGAATATACAAGAATACATGTTAAGCTTTTATAAAAGCGCCTTGTTTGTTTGCAGGTGTACCTTAAAGCACGAGATCAAATACATGTCGGGCTGAATGCAGCACTTCCCGTTTGGACTGGAGTGGGAGTGGTTACTGTTTTTTTTTGGCGGGACGGGTGGGAACAATGGATGCGGGAGGGGGGTGTCTTTGGATATTTGCACCAACCCACTTCAATGCCACCCTTGGGTATGTGTTACGCATCGCTCATGATAACAGTTTCCCTGCGACGGTCATGCTTCAGGTCGCAGCGAAGGCGAGGTAGTTTTTGCAGTCCATTTTTTTTTTGGGTGGGGGTGGAATGAGGGCTGAAGCATACCAACGCATGGGTAGGGGGAGCCCATGTTTGTCAACCAGGAAGAATGGATAGGGGAATGAAAGTTCCGAAAGGAGGTAGTGTTCTTTTTGGTCTGTCTTCTTGCTTTCCAAGAAATAAAGTTGCAGGAAAAACGCAAACGTTTTGTCGAATAAATAAGAAAAAGGAGTTACGAGTGGAAACGACTCACCCAGCAATAAGTGGTCGAAAAGACATCAAAAAGACGCCAATGTTTCATCAAAAATGGTGGAAAACAAGTCTTTTTCAAGTGACTTTTTGGGTGTTCAATTTGGACCAATTTAGGTGGAAACATAATGCCTAATTTGGGACTCTATTTTATCCACGTTGAATTTCAGGCTTTTATATTTGCACTAAATCTTGCTAGATCCACATATTTTCGAACAATCCCCTAAAATACGTTAAAAAAATGTCAAAAAGACGCCCATTTCTAACTAACGGAAGTCTATTTGGTTGAAAAGGACTGCAGAAAACCGGTCTTTTTCAGAACCATTTTTTGGCGGCTAGATTTGGACCAATTAGGATACGCCAAATATAAAGAATATTTTCGGACTAAATTTGGTCCACGATAATTTTTAGTAATCTATTTTTGTTCTAAATCAGATTTAGCCCGAAAGCTACTGTCCAATAAATATATTGGCTCCATTAGTTCCCTATATACAAGTTGTTGAAAAGATATTAAGGTTCCATCTAAAAGACGTCTCCATTTGGTCAATAAAGGAACATTGAAAACAGGTCTTTTTCAGGACCACTTTTAATGGCTAGATATGGACCACTTGCGATTTTTTTTGACTAAATTTGGTCCGCCATGAATCCTAGTCATCTATTTTTGGTTCTAAATAAAGCTAATGTCCAAAAGATATATTACATGTTGGGAAAGTTGACGACTGTTTGGGTGCTGGATTAAAACCAACCTACACAGGTCTAATTTTGGACTAAATTTGCTCTACGTTGAATTAAAGATGTCTTTTTCTTAGGACTAAATCTTGTCTTGACCAGATTTAACCCAAACGCTTACATACAAAATCATATCAGTGCTATTATCTCTCTGTATGCTCTACTCACCCCCAAAAACTGTTTGTTACGACATCAAAACAATGTCTAAAAGAGACCAGGGTCATATCGAGAAGATGTCTATTTGGTTAGAAAGGGAAAATTGAAAACGAGTATTGTTATTTTATATAAAGGCTACATTTTGACAATAACGACTATTTTTTGGACTAATTTTGCTTCACAATGAATTTTAGACATCTATTGAGCCCAAAACCTAATGTACCAAAACAAATAAGCTCCTTATATGTTCAAGCAATCCCTAAAAAGTGGTTGAAAATACTTTTTTATTTGGTCAAAACGTTAAAGATGAAAATGTCTTTTCCAAGAGGTTTCGGGGCAAGATTTGACAAACTAAACCCCACTCTTTTGGTCCCCATTGAATTTGGACTAAGTTTTGAATCTGAATCACACCAGATTCATCCCAAAATCCAAACAGGTGCTGGGTGAGGCGAACCTGTCGTGTGCCTCATTTGCTCTCCTCTCACATTGGTATCAGTTTCCTAGGATTATCATTGTTCCCTCTAGGTGGAAAGTTTCCTGGCTACACATATTTGGAATGACTTAGTCCTTAGTTTGTGTTTGGAACACGCTAACGTTAGCTTTAAGCGTAGCAGACAGTCATGCTTTTACCTCTAAGTGCTTTATTTACCCTTTTTTTGCCAAAGAAACTGCGCGTTGAAACTATGTACTATGAAGTATTCGGGCCACACATAAGAACAATCAGAATTCAATTTTTTATGTTAACAACGGCTACAAAATGGTATCGGGTTGAAACTACCGACATATTTCAAGATATACTGTTCTGATCGAGTCGTACAATCTGGAAGAGTTAACAGAAATCAATTGGATGACACTATTTTCGATGCGTTTGATAGTTTAATATGGTAATACTGGATTTTTTCATTGTTCTTGGGGTTTAAATGGATGTATCGGTGAGTTTTTTAGTATCATTAACTGCTCAAGAGTTGACTGCTTGTACTGCTATCGGGAACTCTTAAGTATCAGTACTCCCAATGAAACACTACTGCCGATAGTGTGTAGTTTTACTCAAAAGACTTCCCGCCCCCTATTTTCTATTGATGTTGCTTTAATACTCCTTTGTCTTTTTGGCCTCTCGTTTGATATAATAAACTTAAAGTAACGTCGTCGGGTTCTCACACTTTGGTTCGGGAACGGAAGTCCTATTCGACTTTCAAACAAAAAAACAACGAAGAAGAAACAAAGATAGAGCTGAAACTCCTGGGTTTTTTTGGGCCAGTTTCAGAAGGAAAAATATAGAAGACAATCATGAAAACAAGTTTTTGAAAAAAAAAGTGTGTTTTTGGTTTTCTAAATATTTCTTTGGTTACCTGTAACAAAAAATATGAAACGGGAGTAAGAAGCAATTGGAAAAATGACAACCAATCCCCTCAAAAATATCAGGCGATTTCCCATGAACACAAGTGTCGTCACGGCAACGAACGTTTTGGTATCCCGTTCAAAGAAGTCCCTCATTTTTTTCTCTCTCTTTTGGAAAATCGGAACTTTTACGGGATGAGGTATTCTCGGACTGCATTCATATACATTTTTTTTCTTTCTTTAAAGCATTTCTGACGTTTCCCCACTCAATAAAGACATAAAAAGAAAGAATATCATTTGGATGATGTGTAGTTTTAAGTGCTATTTCCAAAATTCTATCCTGCTACACCGGGGAGTGAAATAGAGGGCAAATACTGCGTATTCTTTTTTTTTCTTTTCCTTTTTTCTTCCGTTCTCTTTTCGGAATGGTGTGGGAAACAAATCTAAACACAAGTGGATATGACAAAAATCATAAAACCAGCAGAAAAAGATACACGAAAACAGGAATAATGCTCCTCCAAAGCGATCATAAAAAAAGGAAATGATAAAGCTACCACGTGTTTCCCCCCCGCGTCGTTGACAGTTTCCTCTTTTTTTGTTTTGAAAGTCTCAACGTGTCAACTTTTTTCTTCCAAGAGTGTTCCATCCAAAGTGGACTTGCAGTCTTTTTGGGTGGCTGGGACAAAGTCTCTCTCTTTTTTTGTTTTATTCTTTTTTTTCCCCCCTCCTCACAATCCAGAAGGGGCCACGAACCCCTTCGGAATGAGTTTGGGGCACAGTCCGAGGTATTCTTTGAAAGCCTCTCTTTCCGTTTCGAACGTTTACTCGGTCCTCCCTGTCTATGTACATGTGAGTGAGCGGGTCGACAAATATGAAGGACCGATCCTGACAAATGTAGAAATGGAGAAATAAATAAATATCGAAAAATATATGCAATATCAATAAATGGACGCATACACGAATCACTAAATATGGAAATATGTGAGATCAATGCAATTTATTAATTTGTGCATTTTATCATTTCTTTTGTAATCAGGTTCGAACAGACTAAACAACTTGGAAAGAATCCAAGCATTTATGTCCCTCAAATAAATTCATTTTGATTTTATGTAGACGAAGTTGCACATTTTGGTCGTGTCTCCTCCCTACCACTTCGTAATGTGTGCGAGGAACTGGAGAGCAGAAAACATTGAGAAAAAAAAATAAAGATCCCAAGCAATCAAGTTCTTCATTAGAATACATTTTGATTCGGTATTAGAAGCACTACTTAGCCGTTTCTCCCTCAGTACCTCTTCGTAATGTGTGTGAGGCACTGGAGAGCAGGAAGAAAAAAAAAATTATATTCTAAGCAATTATGTTTGACCTTAGAATAGACTTTGATTTTGTATAAAAGTAGTAAGATAATTTTTTTGTGTCTCCTCTCTACTTTTTGGATTGTGAGCGAGGCACTGGAGAGCAGTTAAAAAAAAGAAAAGAAACAAAATGAGAAATATACTAAGCATTATTTACTTCATTAGAATGTATTTTGATTTTGTATAAAAGTAGTAATACAATTTGGTCGTGTCTCCTCTCTACTTTTTTGGATTGTGAGCGAGACACTAGAGAGCAGATAAAAAAAAAGAAAGAAATAAAATGAGAAGGATACTAATTATTTTATATATATATATATATATATATATATATATATATATATATATATATATATATATATATATATATATACTTCATTTGAATGTATTTTGATTTTCTATAGTAGTAGCATAACATGCTCATTACTCTTGTATTTTGTCGTGTATTTAGTCACAAAATATGTTATACCAATAGGGAGGCGTGTCAAACTGTTTTTTTCCCTTTTGGTTGATCAGTGATGACCAAATCGGGTACTAATGTCTTGCATCCATCATCCTGGTAACAATTCATTGCAGTTAATTGGTACGCTTGTCGATCAACCAATAGTTGAAAGGTTTTGACAAAATATTTGACAAATACGTAACAAATAACCGATATCATACTTTACAAAAGACGCAACAAAACAAGACAAATTAAATACCGAAATAAATCAATAACAAGATGCACAAATGTCATATATTTAGCTATTACGTGATTCATTTATGTTTTCAATTTTTTATATGGCATATATTTTGAGGTATGAATTATTTATACATTTATTTCTACGTGATCGGTCCTTCATAGACAAGGAGTGCGCCATGGTGGGTGTGAACAAAAGTGTTTTTTTTTTCCCCGGAAAGAGACGGCGAGTTAAAGCAGTGTTCCACAGACTTAAAGTAAGCGAGGTCTTCAAAACCCTGTTTGGAGTTTCTCTCGATGTCGAACCACGAATAAAAATGTAAAAACATTCAGTTTTTCTCTTTTCTTTCCCACCCTCGCTGTAGTGTCGCTATTGGTTTGTTGGTGGACCGAGCCCTGCTCCTTCCTGTGACCGGCCCCGCCCCTTACTCCAGCTCCTCGGCGGGTATGTCATCCTCCAGGTCTTGCTCGTCGCTAGGCAACGGGAGGTTGTGCGTGATGCCGGCCAATAGGGAAACGGGTCTGCAGTCTTCCTCCATCTCGGTTGGCTCCTCCTTAACGTGGACCGCGTGGCTGAAAAGAGGCGCGGCAAGTCGGTGAGTGACATATTCGCGTTATTTTTTTAAGAACGTATTGGAGCGATAACAGGCAAATATGATCGACCCAACGGGAAAAAAGACCTGAACATTTGTCACTTGACACCATGCTATAATGTTTAATAAGTCAACACTAATAATTTGTTTATGATTTTCTTTAGAAGTTGTAACACAGCTTCGTCATGTCTCCTCTCTATCTCGCTGTAATGTGTGTGAGGCACTGTAAAATGGAGAGAAAAAAGATCCTAGGCAATCTCATCTCATCTCATTAGCTGCACCGCTTATCCTCAGTAGGGTCGCGGGGGTGCTGGAGCCCATCCCAGCAATCATCGGGCAGTGGGCAGGGGACACCCTGAACTGGTTGCCAGCCAATCGCTGGGCACACAGGTACAGACAACTTGCTCGTTCGTTCACACCTAGGGACAATTTGGACTGGCCAATCCACCTGAAATGCATGTCTTTGGAATGTGGGAGGAAACCGGAGTGCCCGGAGGAAACCCACGCAAGCACGTGGAGAACATACAAACTCCGCACAGTAAGTCCGGTAGCTGGATTTGAACCCACACAGGAGGTTCCCAAGACCTTAGAACTGTGCCGCACACGCGCTAACCACTGCGCCGCCGTGCTGCCCATCCTAGGCAATGACGTTTATTGGAGCATATTTTGATTTGTATTGAAATAGTAGCACTACTTGGTTGTGTCTCCTCTCTACCTTTTTGTAATTTGTGCGAGGCACTGGAGAGCAGAAAAAAAGAGAAAGAAAAAAAAAGACTGATTTTAGCCAGTTATGTTCCGAAGAATCTGTTTTAATTTGCTGTAAGTGTAGTGTAACGACTTGGTTGTGTCTCCTCTTTACCTCTTCAAAATGTGAGCGAGGCACTGGAAAACTTCAGATCAGTCGCGTGGCTCAGAATGTGCATTACTTCTTAGAAATACTCTATGCATTTATGTTTCAAAATATACAGTTTAATTTTCAAAATGAGTAGTAACACAACTTGGTTGTGCCTCTTCTCCAGCTTTTTGTAATTTGTGCGAGGCACTGGAGAGCAGAAAAAAGATCGGGAAAAATAAAGATTCTTAGAAATTATTGTATGCTCCTCATTAAAATCTATTTTGTTTCGCTTTAGAAGTAGTTGCGCAACTTAGCCATGCCTCCTCTTTGTAATGTGTGAGACACTGGAGAACAGAAATGAAGAGCCAAAGAAAAAAGGATTTTAAGAAAGTGTGTTCCTGATTAGAATACATTTTCTAAAGAAGTAGTTGCACAACTTCCTTGTGCTTCCTCTCTACCTCATTGTAATGTGTACCATGCACCAGAGAGCAGGAAGAAAAAGAGAAAAAAGAACGATGTTCCTGCGAATCTGTTTTAATTTGCTATGTGTAGTGTAACGAAAACATTGTGTCTCCTCTTTACCTCTTCAAAATGTGAGAGAGGCACTGGAAAACTTAGCCAAGATCAGTCGCCTGGCTCAGAATGTGCATTACTTCTTAGAAATATTCTATGCATTTATGTTTCTAATTAGAATACGGTTTCATTTTCTAAAGAAGTAGTAACACAACTTGGTTGTGCCTCCCCTCTACATAATATCTGTGAGGCCAGGAGAGCAGAAAAAAGAGAGAAAAAAAAAGAATGATGTTCTTAAGAATCTGTTTAAATTTGCTATAAGTGTAGTGTAACGACTTGGTTGTGTCTCCTCTTTACCTCTTCAAAATGTGAGCGAGGCACTGGAAAACTTAGCCAATATCAGTCGCGTGGCTCAGAATGTGCATTACTTCTTACAAATATTCTATGCATTTTTGTTTCTAATTAGAATACAGTTTCATTTTCTGAAGAGGTAGTAACACAACTTGATTGTGCCTCCTCTCTACATAATGTGTGCGAGGCCAGGAGAGCATGAGAGATTCTAAGCAATCATGTTCCTTATTGGAAGTTTTTTGCAGTTTTGTAAAGAAGTTGTTGCAGAATTTGTTTGTGTCTCCTTTCTAACTTGTTCGTATCTTCTGATTTGAATTTGAATATCATAAAAACAATATTAAAGATTTTAAACAGGTCTTAAGAAATCTCTGCAGTTTGAGTTTTGACACCTTTAAAACGATTATGTTGAAGGCCAAGTTACTTTGCTATTCTTCACCTTTAGTCGTTGCCGGTTAAATAAATTAATCAATTATCATATTTTCGGAAATACCATGGATGTAGAATAACGAGGTGTATGCTGAAAATATTCCTTGATGATATATAAGGCGCACTAGTATTCCGTATCACTAGTCGTGTGCACCCCCATTGACGAGACCTGGGTTTGATTCCTGCTGCATACATTGTTTTTGTCACGATTACTGATTCGGGGCACCTGCGACTGCCCCGTTGGCGCCAACAGCCACGGGATCTGATTGGCTGTTGAACTCTTTTTAAACCCCCGTCTTCCAAGACGAAGCTGTCGGACCGTCTGCGAACCTATCTCAACTAGGCAGGCTTTGTAGTCTCCGACATTATCCTGCCCTGTTTTCCTGCCTGATACCTGTTGCCCACCTGTTTCTGGACCCGTTTCTGCTCTAGCTCCTCCGTCCCGTCCATCGACCTGTTTTGCCCTGTTTCTTGCCTCATACCTTTTGCCGACATCTTTTCTGGACTCATTATTGCCTTTGCTCCTCCGTCCCGGCCATCGACCTGTTTTCTCGCTGTCTACTACTACCCTCGCTCGACACGCAAGTGCCACTTCCGCGTTCCTGCCATCAGCTACCCGTGATCGACGTTTTTTGAATGATCAAACATATTCCCTAAACTTGTGGGTAAACGCACACAAATAAGTACTGTATGCATTTCCATGTTCATTCGCCAGTATTTTGTGGTATATAGCCTTATAGTCGGAAACATCGGTTCGGTTACCTGTACTGCTGAGGACTGAGTGTGGGGCTGCAGCTTCCGTTGCTGTTGACTTGCTCGACGGTAGAGCTGACGTCATCGTGGCCCACGTGAAGCATGTTGAGGCTTGCCGCGGAGGGAGCCGGCATCAGGGGAGGGCCGCTCAGCAACGAAAGGCTGCTCTCCGCCAAAGCCGCCTGCAGACGGAAAACGTAGAATATATAGATCAGGGCCGCAATATCAACCGAAATGGAATCGATATTGCCATGTGCAGAGCACGATTTGTGTCATCGCAAGACGCTGCGGATTTTTCAGGGATTTATAAAGGGTTACGTCTACTGACGAATGTCTCTACAAACGAAAGTTTCAGGTTACAAAGTACCTGAAAGAAAAAATACTGCCTCTAAGTTACGAAGGCGGTTCAGGATACAAAGTCAAAAATACGGTACAGTACGCGCTGCTATTAGCCGCTCCCATAATTTTCTGAACGTAAACATACTGGCTATCGCTTGAAATATGCTCTTCGTGTCACCGTCACAGTTCAGACTTCAGGGACGAAGAGGAGAAGGAGTTCGAGGGAGATAGTGTGGAGGAGGATGCAGCCATCATTCAATTAGCCCACTTCAAAGACATTTTAGCAAAATTTAATGAAGTCTTGGAATTTGTGGAAAGGAATCACCCAAAAAAAGTGTTGACAAGTCGGGCTATCACTACGTCTGCCTCGTGCATTTCAGACGTATTGCCAAAAGAAGACGTCCTTGGATCAGTTTTTCAAAAAACAGGAGGTAAAAGGGTGAATGACATTTTGATTATTTCTTTTATTCTGAGGAATGAAAAACTACTTGTGTATCAAACACATTTATTCATTTATTTTTTTTATGGATTTGTTTTATAGTCAATACAACAAACTCAATTCCCGTTTATAGGTTTTATAAGGCGAGGGACAAAAACGTTTGCTTTTTTTCAGCTCACATCTGGCTACATTTTTAGCTCTAAAGATGGATAGCTTTCTTCCCACATTTTTAGCTATTTAGCAAACTATTAGGCAAGCTTTTTACATTTTTTCATCAAGCTAAAATTTTGAATTTTTTTGCTAGTTATCAAGCTAAATGTTGGCCTCCTTTTTGGCTAGCTAACTAGATTTGTTTTTACTTTTTTAGCTAACTATCTACCTCCCTTTTATATTTCGTTTACCTGTTTACCTATCTAGCCCACTATCAAGCTTCCTTCTTAGCTATTTAGAAATGTATATCAAACTAGGTGCCCTTTACTCAAATAGAAAATAGGGCACTTCTTTATTGTCAGAGGTTAGATGGTGCACTCCAAGACTAACGTTCCGTGGAAAACGCAAGATTTAAAAAAAATACAGGGTGAGAAATATTTACAAGGTAGTGTTTGGAGTAGTGCATCATAAACTAGTGCAACAACATTAGCAGAAATATTGTGCAAAAACAAGCCATTTCATTCAAAATGAAAACAAAATGTTCCATATATAGGCAAAATGTTTGTTATTTTTAGGTAAATGTCTGATCAGTTTTTGAAAGTAGTTCTCATGCTATCTAGCTTTTGGAGACGATGACTCTGCAAACCACTAGGGGGCACTTAAGCACAGCTCATTCCGTACGGAGGAGGCTGTCAAAAGTCTGCACGGGAGCCCACCTAGCACCGGTGCAAGGGGGGTGAGCAGGGGCGATTTCAGGTTCAGAGCTTTGCCGAACAAAAATACCACTACAGCTTACGGCCATACTACCCTGAACACGCCCGATCTAAAAAATACCACTACAGTAATACTATGATATAAAAATACCGTCAGAGAAATATGACAGCAGAAATCCGCCAAAAATTCAACTTCAGTAAAATTAAAAAAATGCTTCCAAATAATACAATGATACCAGTATGAAAGTAGTTCAAAATACTTCTACAGAAATAGTAAAAAAAAAAAAAAAAACACCGCAGTATCATTATAATACAAAAATACTGATCCATAGATATTAAGAAAAAATACTACAAAATTACTTCTACCGAAATGCTACAAAATACAACTCCAGTAATAGTTCAGATATGCTACAAAATTTATACAATGGGAAAACTACAAAAGTAGTGTTGTAGAAATACTACAAAAATACTGCTGTAGAAATATTATAAAACAAAAGTACCGTGATACTATAAAAATAGCACAAAAATACAACAAGATACACTATAAAACACTACAGATATACTACAAAGATTCTACTATGGAAATATATCAAAAATACAACCAAGAAATAGTACAAAAATCCAACTACAGTAATACTACAGATACACTACAAAGATTGTACTATGGAAACATATCAAAAACACAACTGCAGAAATACGACAAAAATCCAACTACAGTAATACTACAGATATACTACAAAGATTGTACTATGGAAAAATATAAAAAATACTACCAAGAAATAGGACAAAAATTCAACTACAGTAATAAGACAAATATACTACAATGATTCTACTTTGGAAATATTTCTAAAATTATACTGCAGGAAAAATACGATAGAATGTTGGGAATCCAACGGACTGAACCATTCCAAGGCAGTGGAGTTTTTCTGACACTGCATTGTTCACATTATTGTTGTTTTTGCTTATTTTAAAATCGAGCGTTTTTCATCGTATTTGAGCCTTTCCTGTCCTTTATGAGGAAAAGAGGGTTTTAAGTGTTTTGGGGGTGCTCGGTTTGAATTTAGGGGTGCTTGAGCACCCAATAAAACGGCTTGGTAACGCCCATGGGGATGAGGCCTTTGAAGAAAAAAAAAATGCATTCTCAACCTTAAATTTGGGGAAAAGAAACAAGCGCCCACGTATTGCAACCCCCCCAAAGAACCTCGGGACCCCCTCCCAAAACAAAAAAAAGGACAAAAGATGCGGGTGACTCTCATCAGCTTGGGAATTTTTCCTTTTTTTTCCCCTGCAGCCAAGGGCCATCATTTTATGCAGTAACCTTAATTGACTAGCACTTGACGCCTCGCGCAAAAAGTGTGCGTGGCGCCCGGCCAGGGAAGGGAGGGGGGCGGACGTCGTTAGGGAATCTGCTAATTATAAAAGGGAATTGATATTAGTGTCCTTGATTGTGATTGGCTGGCTAGGAGGAGAGCGAGCGAGCGTGCGAGTGTGTGTGTGTGGTAGGAGGGCATCCCTTTACCTGGTAGCTGGCGTTGAGGGATCCAAAGCCCAGGCCTGAAATCATGTTTTTCACCAGAGTGGGACTCCTAAAACAAAACAAAGACGGTCAATCGCTCGCATATGTGCAAAATGTCAAAACGCGCACAATGGCCAACTGTCTGCAGGCGTGTGTGTTTGTGCGCGTTTAATTCTGGCAATTGCACGTCACATCTGTTTGCGTTCGCTAACAAGGTTCCTTCCTCCCGTGCAGATGTTCGCTAATGCTGTTGACTAACAAGGGAACAGGGAACCTTCACTGAAAAGAAAACCTAAAAAATGAATGGAAAACATATTTTCAGGCCTCTGAGAAACTTCAAATTATGTATTGTTTAGGTTACCAAGAGGAGACCTGGATAAATACAGATTAAAAGTATCTAAAAGCATTTCAATAATTAATAAAGCCAAGTTCATTTTAAACTATAATGCATTGTATTTATTATATTGTTCTCTAGTTCGGCCATACTTAAGATATTGTGCAGAAGTCTGGGGCAATAATTACAAAAGTTCACTACAGCCCCTTTTTATCCTCTGAAAACGAGCAAATAGAACCATTCTTGATCATATTAATATTTTATTCCTGCAGTCCAAATTATTAAAATTGGTTAATTGAGTCAAATTTTTCACTGCACAACTGCTGTTTAAGGTCAACAAAAACATAGTGCCGGAAAACATCCATAAATTCATTCGGAAAGAGGGAAATTATAACTTAAGGGGCTTTAGCAAATTCGTGATCCCAAAGGTGAGAACCACCAGGAAAAGTATGTGTGTGTCTGTGTGGGGAGTCAAACTTTGGGACAATTTACAAGACGAGATCAAACAATGTCCAACTATTCACTTGTTCAAATTTAAATACAAAAAAAAACATGACTGGCGGAATACAGAGATGAAGAAAATGGGGTATGAGTGATACGAGAGATTGGGAATAGTGTGTCTAAAACTATGGTTAACTTTGTGTTATTGTTGCTATTGTTATATCGTAACTTTTTTTCGACTAAAATAAGACATACTTAAATGAGAACATTTATCTGCGGATATAACAAAAATAAATTAAAACATAATTGTTCTACCTATTTTACTGTTTTATTTGTTTTTCTTCCAATTTTAAACTTAAGCCCTTGCCAGAAAGCGGTAATAGTGGTCCTTTTTCTTCAATTGTGTGCACAAATAGTAGTTTTCATTTTGTTTGTTTTTCCATGACAGCCACATTAAGTCTTAAAGGAACAGTGTGTAATATTTAACGCTTCCTAGTGATAATAAAACACTATTAATGTAACAAATTAGCAAATATACCTGAACAATGATAAGAACATGCATTTTTCAAAATGCTTTTGACATAACATGAGTCTCCTCTAGAGGGAGCTGACAAATTTGTCCTAGTGCTATAGGTACCCCAAAAAACTACAATAACGGGAAGTAAAAGTAGGGTTTGGTCTCTTTGAATTTTCCTAGCTTTTATATTCATACTTGTTCTTTCTAGCTCTCGTTTTTGGTTGCACGGCGCAAAACAGCGACATCTAGTGGTCAAACCATACGTGCTAGCCCTTTAAACACTTGCGCACACACACCTTAATGGTGGGGTGCATAGTTTGAGGTGGCTTTAAAAGGTGTAAAATTAAATATTTTCTCTATTGAGTATTGTTAACAGTGGACAACTGAGTTCAAAGAGCCTTTATATATATTCTTTTTACCCACTGGGCCTTTCCTTTTTTTTTTTTATCTGACTTTTATCTTTAGTGTTCTGGCCATGAAGCGTGTTACGCTAAAGGAAAGGAGGCGGAAGGGATTGGCGGAGGACAGGGTGATATTACAGATGTGATGGTGTTTTTTTTTTTTTTTAAACTCCAGGATGAAAATGGTACAAGTAAGAGGAGGACTGTTTCAAAGACGGTTTAAATGCCAACCCCCAAAAAGGTGAAAAAAAGAAAGAGTTTATTCCAGCGCATCTTAGAATTTCTAATACTTGGAGCTGCAATGACGATTGTAAGTAGGATTATTTTGAAGTTACGTACACCACCGTTGAGCTCCCCTTTTGGCTAAAATGGGAACATTTTGATTTTAGACCGATTCAAAGCATAAAAAAGTCCTCGGGTCGGCACTTTTGGTGACTGTGTGATGATGCCCAAGTGCTCTCTTGGATAGGAATACAAGAACACTGCTACACACACACACACACACACAGTTTCAAAGCTTTTCTTGGCAAAGTTGACGGGGACGTGAGCGCGGCCGTATTGGAGTTGGCGTGACCGTGGCCTAAACGGACCTCGCTTGACTGTGCTCGTGTGCGTACCCCGTCATCTTTGGTGGTCTCCGCTTTTGGTATTCCACTTCGTCCACGGTCCACACCGCCCCCTTCACGTTTTCCACGCGGACGAAACATTTGTGCAGGCTCAGGTTGTGGCGCACCGCGTTCTGCAGGAATACAATAAAAACCCTTTGATAAATCAGCATTATAAAAAATGGTTTCACAAGCTTGATATATTTGCAGGAGTGGACATAAAAAAAATCTGTCAGGCCAATAAAAATTGAACCTTGAGTTTCCAGGAGTAGTTTTTTAGGCAGCATTTAAAAAAAACACACATTTTATGAGAATTTATAGTATATATTAAGCATTTACGAGCATAGTTCTTGACTTAAAAAAACAAAGGAAACATTTGAGAAGAATAAAATATCTACGTTGACTAAATCTTTATTTTACAGTCGTTTTTTTATTGCATGTCAAATTATATTAATTGAACAAATATTAATCCATTTAAATAAGTTAAATAATTGTTATAATGAATTAATGAAAACTTGATTTTGAACATTATAAAATAAAATAAAAAATGACTCAACAACAAAAATAATGTTAACATAACATGTTCGAAAAGAGGTAGTAAGAAGCAGACGCTTATTTTCCCTTCCCCTTCATCTTCCCTGTTAATTACATTCTATAGATAGCTCCTTTTTTGTGTCTAAATACAATACAATCTCAAGGATACACACATTACATAGGTCAGATATCAATAATTATAATAACAATAGTCACATATTTTATACACTAATCATCGTAGTACCCATCCCTCAACGTCATAATGCCACTAGTCACCAAACATTACTGCGACACCAATGATGATAACAACAATAGCAATACTAACAGTTATGATATAATAATAGTAACAATAACAACAAGGTTAACTATAGTTGTAAACGCAGTATTTCCAATCTCGAGAATCACTCATACCCCATTTTCTTCATCTCTGTATTCTGCCAGTAATGTCATTTCGTATTTAAATTTGAACACGTGAATAGTTGGACATCGTTTGATCTCGTCTTGTAAATTGTTCCAAAGTTTGACTCCACACACAGACACACACATACTTTTCCTGGTGGTTCTCACCTTTGGGATTTTAAATTTACTACAGCCCCTTAAGTTATAAAGTTTTGGATGTTTTGTGGCACTATATTTTTGTTGACCTTGAATAGCAGTTGTGCACTGAAACGTTTTACTAAATCATCCAATTTTAATCATTTGGACTGCAGGATTAAAATATTAGTATGATCTCGATATCCTACAATGTGTATGGTTCTAATTGCACGTTTTTGGAGGATAAAAAGGGGCTGTAGTGAACTTTTGTAATTATTGCCCCAGACTTCTGCACAATATGTTAAGTATAATAGAAGTGTAGTGTCATTATTAGATTAAAAACATATTTAAACAAATATTTTTTGGATGTACTCATAATTTAATTACTATAAATCATTTTGATAATAAAAGTGACTATTTTAAGGTTACATTATTAAACAGACATCATTATTAGATCAAGATGACAACATATTTGACAACTATACATATTTTTGGGTGTTTGTGTGTATATTTTTTCTATAAATATACAATGACTTTGTTTTAAGGCCACATGATGAGAAACTTGTCATTGTTTGGTGGATTTTTCCTATTATTTTCATAAATATAAATCATTTGAGCAATAATGACGATGGCATTTTTATATTAAGGTGACGGTAGGTAAAAACACAACTCATTTTGCACTTAAACATATATTTTTTGGGATGTACTCATATTTTGATAACTATAAATAATTTTAATAATAAAAGTGAGTATTTTAAGGTTACATTATTAGACGGACATTATTAGATCAAGATCACAACATACTTGGCATCTTAAACATATTTTTGGGTGTTTGTGTTTATATTTTTTCAATAAATATACAATGACTTTATTTTAAGGCCACATAATGAGGAAATTGTCATTGTTTGGTGGATGTTTCCTATTAATTTCATAAATATAAATCATTTGAGAAATATTAACAATGACATCAAATTTAAACACAACATATTTCACACATTTTATGTGGACGTTTCATATTCTTTTCATAGATAGATATCATTTTAGTGATATTTATAATAGCTGTTTATTTTAAGATCATTTTTACGATTATGAGACAAACGTCATTGTTGGATCAAAATATTTTGTGCAAAAAAAAAAAAGAAAAGAAAAGAAAAAAACATATCTTGCACTCAAAATGCGTTAATTGCGAGTGTGTATCCACAACGGAGTGTGTGTGAAGCTGCAAGATTTTCATCTGGCGTTTTATTTATCGACGGAGACGCTTGGGCAGAGGCACGGCTATCTATAAGCCCCCCTCCTCCAGGGACAGGCCTCCCTTTTCATCCGCCATTTGTAGCGTGTTCATGCCCAATTTCATTACCAATTTTAATTCGTCTATAATTAAATCCCGCATATTCTTTCTGACGCGCCGTCGGAAGGCGAGAGGGGCCGGGCCGTCACCACGCACGCTTGCAAACGCGCATTCGTAATTACAAGTGGAATAATCAGCGGAGGAAGACCCCCACTCCGATGCAACCCGGAGCCTGGGTGCTAAGTTTTGTAAATGAGTGTGACCCCAATCTACGCTGGCGCCCGGTGCGCTCTCCACAAAAGCTCCATTTGCATGCGACCGCGTGATGAAATCTTGATTCTGACGGTTAAAATATTAGCCCGTGTTTAGAGCGGGTCGTCGCGCTCTCGGACCCCACTCGGGGGGGACGGAAACACAACATTTTAATGAGCACAATACAACAAGAGAAATTAGGGGTGTCTCATACCTGTCAAGCTCCAGGGCTCCATGCCCTTACAAACTGTCGTATTTTCCCTTACAAAATTATTTTTTTTTCAAACGTGTTTTTATATGAAGCTTAACATGTTATACTGTACATGTGTTCCGTGATATCATATATATTGTTAATGAGCATTTTGTACTGAGTCGCTCGACATGAATGAGGTTTAGTATAAAAAAAAAAAGTTAAAAAATGAAGTAGCTTGGACGTTTACTGTAGAAGGAAAAAATACATGCAAATAGAATTAAGTAGAATGATATATTTTCTTATTCAAATTATGAATTTATTTTTTGCATTAAATTATTGTTGGTAATATACTGATTGAAGGGATAACCACAAACCTGTCTTTTTTTATTTTCTCCTTTTATACTTCCTTTTTTTCTTCACTTCTTTATACAACATCATAATTCGTAATATAATGCATCAAAGCAAGTGAGCCGTTTGAGAGCCGGCTCTCTTTTATGAGCTGAGCCGAAAAAGCAGATTCTCTAAAAGAGACGGGCTTCCTTTCACTACATAACTACGCATGCGCACAGTAGTATAAACCGCTCGCTTCGTTTGTAAGGAAAAAAATGATACCGAGATAGAGGCTACCGCGGCAAACTCCTTTGACTTGATTGATTTGCCGTTTCGTGATAGTCGGTGTTTACTGGATGGTACCCATAATTGACAAATTTGCGTTTTTCCGTACCGATTTTCTTGTACGTCGTACGTCTTAAAATGCATAATAAACGTACTTTGTGCGGCAAAAACGTACAGGTTGAAAGGTATGGTGTCTAGACCGGAGGTGGGCAAACTACGGTCCGACAGGCCTTTTCCTCAGGCCCTCCAAAACAAACTGGTCGAGATATCTTGATCGTAAAGTCCTAAAACAGGGTTCGTACACCATTTTCATGGGCAAATTCAAGCCCTTTTTAAGGACTTTCAAAGTCAATTTTACCTTTTTTTCCAGTAAAATCCAGCGCCATTCAAAAGACCTGGACCCTAAACCTTGGCTTCAATCCCTAACTTTAGCCCCAACCTTTTCTTAGAATCAGTTTAAAAATCCTGACCTACAGCCCAAACCTGAGCTCCTTACCCTAACCCTGTTTCAAACCGTAACCTTAGCCTAATCCTATTTTGGAACCCTAGATTTAGTTAATAACCCTAATATGGAGCTCAAACTCTAGTTCCTAACCCAAAACCTCCACTCAACCCTAACTAAACCCTATTTCAGACCCTAAATTCAGTTTAATGCACTAATAAGGAGCTTAAACGTAATTTCTAACTGTAGCCTTAATCCTTATTAGAACCATGAAATAAGTTCAAAACCCTTATTTGAACACATAACCTAAGAAACATGGCAACAATTTCATGCGTTTACAAGCACTTGATCTAAAGTTCATGGACTTCTAAAACCTTAAAAATATAGGATTAAAATTCAAGCATTTTCAAGGATTTCAAACACCCGTACAAACCCCTGGATAAAAATGTTTTTTGTGCCAACTGTGTACCCATTGACTTTTGTGTCTGCAACAAAAGACTACCACATAAGTACAACAAAAAGACTACAAAATGACTAGAAAACTAAATGCAGGGTTTGAACAACCTTTATAGGACAAATTCAAAAACTTTTTAAGAACTCTCAAAGCCAATTTGTCAATTTCTCTAGTACCCGGCATTTTTGTCTCTACGTCTGTCTTCTTGGGCGCAACGTGCTTCACATTACAAAACCGTACAAACTAATGTCGGCTGCTGTTAGTCACGAGGGAAGAACAAATGCAGCTGCAAAGCGAAGCCACCGATGTAGGCGCGTCGGGGTTATTTTTAAGCAGACTTGATTTATTTTTTTAAATTTTATATCGAGTCAGACTGCCTATAAATGGCAACAATTTCAAGCATTTACAAGCACTTCACCCATAATTCAAGCACTTTTCAAACCTTGAAAACACAACAGTAAATGTCAAACATTTTCAAGGATCTCAAGCACCCGTTCAAACCCTGTAAATATAAAAATGTGCGCTTAAAAAAGGGGGCCTTATATTATTTTTGCTTTCATTTTGAATAGAAACAATACTATAGAAAGACTACAAAGCCACAAATGAATTGTATTTGATAGAAACATACATATTTTTAATATTCAGTATGCATTGATTAAAATATTAAATATTTTACATCACTATAAACATACCAACTTGGAATGTCATCTTTAAATAAGATCGTATAATGTAATGGAAAAAAAAATGCTGCAATTGAAATTTTACTATTAGAATAAGCTTTGAACTTTGATAACAATTCATGATATGTGCATTGAATTAATTAAAAAAGGAATTGAAATTGACCTACTCTACTTAGGCATGTATACAATTATAAAAATGTATTATGACTTCTTAGTCAATTTCCCCTTAACGTTCCTGTATATTCGCCTAAAATCCCAATCCAAGACGTACTTGAAGTCCATTGAATTCTGGTCTTGAACTTTTTGGAGAATATAGACGCTTTTGGTCTCTTTTGAAAGGGAATACTCTCAAGTTTTGTCCCAAACTAAAAAAAAAAACACTGCAAGTGTGACTAACATTGAGTCACTGACTTGGAACACACAGAAATAAAGGGTGTTTATTGCCGCCTGATTTTCTTATTAAAAGTTCGCGAATGAATCTGAAAAACTAAACATTGTATTTTACACGTTTTTCTAAGGGTAGCTCTAGCCGTTTCCAAAGAGTGGCCATTTGGAGACGACAAGTTTACAGCTCCAAAACCTGTGCAACTGCGTGTTTTCCTTTTTTTTTAGATATTTGGAGAGAGTTGTAAATGTTTGACTTCCCTTTTCAGATGTCGATCAATGTTTGTGCACAATTGTGCGTAATAATGGTGCGGTCAAATGAATCGCAAGTGACGTAACCTCGCGTTTATTTTGGGATCCAATTGGAATTCCTCGTAATTTTAATTGGCGCAACAATGTGTAAATCATTACTTGAATTGGTTACTATTGGCTCAAGATATCTGAAGCGGAAGTAGGTCATGTCGTTTTTTTTCCCAATACAGTCCCTCATAGATTGTCCGAGAGTGGTGTCAATCAAAAGGTCAGAGGCGAAAGGCCGTATTGGAAATCATTTTACGAGCCTGTTTGTCTTTAAAGGGGAGTTATGAGCAAGATTTTGAAATGGTCATCATATTTTGAATCCCAAAAGTTGAAGCCTTCCGATGATATGTGATATGACTTATTTCGGGCCCTAGAAACGTTAAGGGGTTATAGGAACCAATTTTATACGGTCATAACATTTCTAAAATAAAAACCGCAAAAATGACAGCGATAGAAAACCACCTTTTTCCTCGAGACTTTTTTACGAGTCACCTTTAAATGTTTTGTCCTTGTGTGATTATATCTACCTTCCACGTGGCCGTGTTCCTCCGAAAGTAGGCAAACTTTCGCGTGAACCAGTTGTAGATCTCGTTCAGGGTCAGCTGCCTGTCGGGGGACTCCAGGATGGCCTGAAGACCCAGAAGAAAGTTCAAAACTAAGAAAACGCCATAATTATCAAAGAGATAACGGCCATATATGATGTCAAGGTTATCGGCCCGATAGGAATAAACGCCCGGATAATTACTCACTTATAAAAACGCCCTACTATAATATTCAATCAGCCAACAATATTTGTTTCAAAGATACTAAAAGTTTAAGTTACCCATTATAATATATTTCGATTTTGTGTTTAGTAGTAACACCACTTGGTCGTGTCTCCTCTCTACCTCTTTGTAACAATTGCGAGGCACTGGAGATCTTTGCCATACTCAGTCAACACTACTTGTTAGATTCGAAGCATTTACAGTATGCCCCTCATTAGATCAGATTTGGATTTTCTATCGAAGTAATAGCACACCTTGGTTGTGTCTCCTCACTAGCTCTTCATAATGTGTGTAACACAGGAGAGCTTTGCCATTATAAGTTGCATGGCTCAGGATGTGCACCACTTGTTAGAAATATTCTACATGTTTATGTTCCTCATCATAATGTCTTTGGAATTTGTATAGAAGTAATAACACAACTTGGTCATGTCTTCTCTCTACCTCTAAATATTTTCAGAAACATCCCGGAGCTTGGCTATATAAATTCGCCTGACTCAGGATTTGTCGTACATGTTAGGAGGATTCTAAGCATTTCTTATTCATGAGAATACATTATGATTTTCTAAAGAGGTACTAGCACAACTTGGTCGTGTCACCTCTCTACCTCTCTGAAATGTGTGTGAGGCACTTGTTAGGAAGATTAGAAGAATTTATGTTCCTCATTAGAACATATTTACTTATATTTATTGCCCGCCTCAGGATGAGTACTACTTGTTAGGAGAATTCCAAGCATTTCTGTTACTCATGAGAATATTATTATCACTTTCTATAGAGGTAGTAGACACAACTTGGTCATGTCTCCTCTCCACCTGTTTGAAATGTCCACAAGTTATATGAGAGCTTGGCTTGTTGGAAAGATTTGAATTTTTTTCATTATTCATTAGAACATCTTTAAATTTCTTATGTATTTACGTTCCTCAACATAATCTATTATCACTTTCTATAGAAGAAGGAGCGCAACTTGGTCGTGTCTCCTCTCTACCTCTCTAAATAAGGGCGTGAGGCACTGGAAAGACTTGGCCCATATCAGTCTATTTTGACTGAACTGGCTTCTTAATTGTAGCTAGTACATTCTCTTTTGTTTGTTTCCGTGTGCGCGAATTCAAATTTCAGATTTTCTCGATCATCATATCGATTTGGGAAAAACAACAAGAAAAAAAAAACGTTTATGCGGGGAGGCATTAAAAAGGCAAACTCACGTGACGTATAAGCGAGGCGTAGGTGAAGGGAGGCCTGACGTCGGCGTTCTTGTAAAACTCGCAGTTCTGAGCCAGCTCTGAGGCGCAAAGGACAGCAGCAAAACGTCAGAGGAAGCCTCCTCAAACGGCGAGAGGGACGGCCATGGCGCTTACCCGAGGCGATGGGGGTGCAGTACTTGTCGGAGTTACGCCTCCGGATGGGTCCTACGCCGTGGGGGTGGGAGTGCGCGTGCAGACTGGAGGAGCTGATGACGGAGGGACCCTGGCGTAGGGGCGTGATGGGAGTGGCCGCAGAGGTAGGGGGGTGCGCCAGGCCCTCCGGGTACACCTCGCTGTCCCGCTTCAGCAGGGAGCCGCCCGATGCCAAGTTCAACTGCAAATGCATTTACGTTCCGTTCATCGATAAATCGGAAACTTTACAATGACATACCTGTCAAGCTCCAGGGCCCCATGCCCATACAAACTGTCGTGGTTTTCCGTACAAAATACAAAATACCGTATTTTCCGCACTATAGGGCGCACCGGGTTATAGGGCGCACCCCCAAAAAATAGTTTTTGGTCCTATATCTTCCATAGGTAAGGCGCACCGGATTATAAGGCGCTACAATGGGAACGTCGACAAAACAGTCAGATGATTCAGTCAAACTGATTACCCCCTTAACATTCCCAAAGCTTGCAAAGAGGCAAATACGTGTCGTAGACACGTGCGGATGCGGTGTCCGTACGATGTGACTTAAATGCGTCATTTCAATTATCATTCGGAAGGTTAAAGTCTTGGAATTCAAGAAATGCCAACCATTCCTTAGTTTCTATTTTCTTTTTCACTCGCAACTTTACTGTGCATATGACAATGAACACTTGGAATTGAATCTAATTCACTCAATTTATCACAGCAACATCAAGATCGTTCTAAAACAAGATACCGGGAAAATATATAGCCGCATAACTCACCTAAGTTCTCATGTTCAATAATGATACGCAATCATGGTCTTCTTACAACCGTGAGTGTAGTAAATCCAGGAGAGTAAAATACAGACTAATGAAACATGTTTCTTTATGGCGTACTTTAGCAAGCTTGCTATTCAGTCATCTTTTTCGGCCAATTGCAGGGTTTGTTTTGGCCCTCTAGCCAATCCGAGGCTCCGAATAACTTTAGCCAATAGCGATCGATTCAAATAATGATTGACACATTGGTTAGCCAATGAAACGCCGGTATATCAATCCCAGCATACACCGCGGACTACTCCACGTTCGGGGGCTGTTGCGTAAGTTGCGAGACCTTGCGAATTCAATATTGATCCATAAATAAGGCGCACTGTATTATAAGGCGCATGGTCAGCTTTTGAAAAAAATTAAGACTTTTAGGTGCGCCTTATAGTGCGGAAATTACGGGAATCGTACACCTTTTTTTTTTCTCGGAATGATGCATGATGGGAAATCCCCAGGCGGCAGACGCATGCGATTGACAAATTTGCGTTTTTTCGTACAGATTTCCTTGTACGTCGTACTCCTCTTAAAATGCATAAAAAACCTTTTCTCTCCTTTCCTTTCTTTCTCTCTCTCTCTCTGTCATTCATTCATTCTTTCCTTTTCCTTCTCTCTCCCTCTCCTTTTCTCTCTCCTTTTTCTCCTCTCTACCTTTTTCTCTCTCCCTTTCTTATTTTCAACTTTCAGTCATTAACCTGGCAATAACAAAGTAAAAAAATAAGTAAGCATTTCTTATTTTAGAAGTGTATACGCGAGTGGGTAGCCTTTACGCTAACAAGTAGCAAAACGTATTTCTCCGCTCGAAAAAGGGTTGAAGACCCCCTGCCGTATATCAATTTTCTTTGAATGTTTTTTACCTGGCACAGAATCAGCCAATGAGCATAGGTTTCTGTCCCCCCCCCATACGGCATTTTTACTTTGCCGACGGATTCGGGGGTCTACTGTACTTCTTTTCCGGTACGTACGAAAATGACAACAACAAAAAAAAGAAGAGTTTATCCACATGTTTATACACAACGCACGGGTGCAATTAACCCCGCTCGCAAAAACAAAACCGCACGGCGGCATGTTAGCAAGAAACACAAAGGGGTTTTTTCTGCGGTGAGGCAGATACTAATTAGTGACTAGCGTGCACGTGCACGATAGGCGCACGCCGGGACCAAAAACCACCACTTTAGGACTAATTAAAACCCGTGTGCCAGTGTTCTCTCCCTACCCCCCTGCCGCCGTCCGAAACCCGGCCCGGAGACCCTTCCAATTTGGATCATTTGCATTTGTGTGTAATATATATTTTCAAATTTGATCTTAAACAGAATCATTTCAACACATTTGTTTCAAAACGCAAAGTAAAATAATAGCTGACGTCCTTGGTAGAAGCACTAAATTTGATATTTAGTTTTGTAGTACTACCGTAGTTGTTTTTGTTGTGTTTCTGCAATCTGATTTTTTTCACTATTTCCATAGTAGAAATGTCGTAATCTATCCATAGTATTTCTGTCATAATATTTCTGTAGTGGTATTTATGTGGTAATATTCCTGTAATAGTATTTTTTTATTATACTATTAATGTATAATATTCTTGTAGTATTTCTGTACGAGTGTTCTTGCGGTATTTCTGTAGAAGTGTTGTAGATTTATTGTAGTATTTGTAATATTACTGTAGATGTATTTTGTCATGTTTCTCTCGTAGTATTTTTCATTATAGTATTACTGTAGTTATAATATCGTTGTATTTTTGTAGTATTTCCATAGCATATCTTTTGTAGTATTTCATTGTTTTTTTAGTATTTCCATAGTAAAAATTTTGTAGTTATAGTATTTTTGTAGCATTTCAGTTGTAATATTTTTGTATTAGTATTTGTGTATTATAGTACTACTGTAACTATGTTTTTGTAGTATTTCTTCTGTAGTATTTTTCTAGCGTTTCTGTCGTGTATTTTTAGTACTTCTGTAGTAAAGTTTTTGTTGTGCATCTACAGTATTTTTCCAGCATGACTATACGTATTTTTGTAGTATTTCTGTCAAAATAGTTCTGTAGTATTATTTTTGCAATTATAGTATTACTTTAGTGGTATGTTTGCAGTATTTCGGTAAAAGGATTTTTGAAACATTTCCATAGTAGTCTTTTTGTAGTATTTCTGTCGTATTTCTTGTAGTATTTTTGTCAAAGTATTTCTGTAGATTTTTGAATTATAGTAGTAGAATTATATTGTATTTCTATGTTTTTTTTAATTTCAGCATTTTTAATTACATTTACAATTACATTTGATAGATTTTTGTAAGAAAAATGTGTAGTAATTTTGTAGTACATACACAAAAAGACAATGGGTAGAAAGCTGACACCCCAAAAAAACAACATTGTGTATTAGTAGCACTTTCTTTACTATCGTGTATGGATTGTCATGATAATTTTCCCATTTTCGCTTGCCTGGCCAGATTAAAACGCCCGACGGAACGCATATGGTCCAAAGGCCGTAGTTTACACACCCTTGCTTTAACAGTCACCCCATTAACGCCCTGCCCAATTGCCATGGCAACAGACGAACCCCTTTAATTGAGGCCGAGCTTTGTTTCCATCGACCCCGCCCTCCTCCTCCTCCCTCCACCAATCCCGCGGCTGCAGGCGGTGACGGGCCACGCCCCTTTCCCGACCGGCCATTAGGCGATAATGTCGGACGATCCCCCGCCCCCTCCCCTCCGACCCGCCACTCAAGTCAGCCATTTACATCGAGTCAAATGATGACACTCCTCCTCTAATTGACAATTAATTTCAACATCTTCATATTTTAATAGGATTCTTTGTAAAACTGAATTATGAAATATTCATTAGACGGATGACTAATAACGAACGCCCGTCTAATTTCGGAGATGCGCTTTGGCCTTTTTTCTCCCGGACCTGATGAGAAATTGGATTCTTTAAATATTGCATCAAAATAATGAAATAGGTCCCACATATTGAAGATTTATTCATGGAATATTTAGTATTATAATATTATCAATAGATGAATATCTTTTATTTATTTTTACTAAATATATACTGTAATTAATTTTTTTAATAACGAAGTTTTTGATCATTTAATTTTAATTTCATATTATTATACAGTATTTTCTTACCGTCATGTGAAATATAAAACATTTTTTTCAGGAGGAATAAATGCTATTATTGAAAATTGTTCTATTTCTACATGAAAGCAACCCTACGTTTCCTATTGACAGATACAGAAAAGGAATATGGAAAAGCCCATTTGTGATACACGTTTTCTAATGTGGTTAAAAAAAAAAAGAGGCGTATACTTACAGGTTGACTAAAGGGCTTTGGCTCGGAGGGTCGCATGTGCAGATGGGTCATCATGGCTTGGAGTCGCTCGCTCTCCTTGGCCAACTGCCACAAAAACAATAATAAATACAGATTTTCTTTCCCTTTTGTCTCCTTTCTTTAGATATCGACAGTGTTTGTATTATGCAAAAAAAGAAGAAGCCCTCCAATTTTTTGTTTCATTGAAAAAATGTAAACAAAATTGTTTTCTATCATTTGGACACACCTTGATGAATATCGACTTTTCGCCAAGTGAGGGGAGTGGCAGATCTGCGCACACCTGGGTCCATTATCGATATGATATCCTTGCATTAATACACGTTCCACGGTACCCTGTTTAGGTGTTAGCATGCACCTGGTCTCTTGGGCACGACCCATAGGGGGCAATAATGTTTCATTGCACAAAGCCCTACAAACTCATCCCAGCTGAAATTATTCATGAGGTAGGAAGAAATGCAAAAGCAAAGAAAAGTCACCAGAAAGCAGTGTTGGTGTCATTTTAAGGTAGATTTGTTGAGAAACATGGGAACCATTGTAAGCATTTACAAGCATTTTCCCCCAAATTTGAGCACATTTCAATCCTTGAAAACAACATTACATTTCAAATATTGTCAAGGATTTCAAGCACCCGTACGAACCCTGCAAATAAGTTGTAATTGATTATCTCCTTTTGAGCAACCCAGTCTCGGTTCCTGCTTTCCTGCTCATGGGTCCACCACCAGAAAGTAACATGTCTTCTGATGGAATTCTGACGAGTGGATTTGGTCCATCTCAAACTCTAAAAGACCTGGGTCTAAAACGGAATCCACCCAATAGCCGGGCCATTTTGACCCATTTTTCTAGGTTGTTTAACATAAAACCACTCAATTGTTTTGATTCTCCTGAACAAAACAACCCAGATTGTTTAGTACAAAGTGAACTCATGTTGATACTCTTTTTTTGCGAATACACATACACATACACAAGCAAAAGATGTCAAACTGAGTGTGTTTTCTTCAAAACAACACAGGAAGTTGAGTCAAATCAACCCAATGTTAGAGTTGGTCCATTTTTAACCCAAGTGTCTTTAGAGTGCAGGGTGCTGCCATTTTACCACCTGACTAAAAAGTGACATCATGCTGCTTTTTGAGTTTTCCAACTCTTTTGAGCTTGATGGTTTTGAGGGATTACCTCATGTGTGGTCCATTTTCCTCATGTTGAGATTTTTTAGTTTTTCCGTGCACTCATGTAGGTTTTAGATCAGGGGATGGTGTCATAATAGTCTAATAGTCTGTGGTTTGCAATAATCTGTGCAGCCCTTTGAGACTCTTTGTGATTAAGGGCGTCACAAATAAACATGACTTGACTTTACTTGACTTGAGTGGGGCACGTCAAAGAAACCAACCTGTATCTCTAGTTGCTGGACCACCTGCATCTGGACTCGGCACTGGGCGGTGCTGCGGTCGTCCAGGGCATGCTCGTTGTTCAAGTGCCTGAGGAGGGAAGGGTGGATTTTGAGTCGTTTTTGTCATTGGGGGACAAATCTAATATCACCCAGAGTGACCCGGTCAAAAACTGAGGTGTGACTGTACACCCTAATCTGTTATTTCAGTAGCACATGAAAAAACATTCCTAGACTAGCCTTTTCCCATCATGGAACCTCCCATCTTGATGACTAGAATGTATTTCTCTCGTCTCCTGATATCTAGCATGAAAAAATTGAAGCGGTTGCAAAATGATGCAGCGAGACTTTTGACTAGGACCACCTAGAAATGTTAAAAGAGCCATGTTAGACCAACAAAAAACTACAACATATGCCTGGAGCCGCGAGAAATTAAAAACGTTGTATAAGCCTTATAAGGAAGGCAACACATACTGTATATATACTGTGTCATGTAAACGATATCTATATTAATCGCAAGACCTTAAGAATGTTAATATCATGTTTTGCTCCCACAGAACCAATATCATTTTCAATGATCAAACATTTCATAACAAGAGATCGCCAAAGAGCCACATGATGCCCCGGAGCCGCCCCTGGACTAGGTCAAGAGAGATGCTTATATTACCCCAAATTTAGCTCACCTGCACTGCGTCCAGGTCTGTTGCTAACATACAAAGGTTTGCAAGGACTTGCCCCTTCCTTCTGATTTGATTGCGCCCTATGATCCTGCTCTGAGCCTCTGCTCGGAAAATGCTGGTCTACTAGTGGTTCCAAGAGCCAGGAAGAAATCTGCAGATTCGAGAGTGCTCTCCATTCGGCCCCCGGTGCTGTTGAATGTCCTGGCCACTAAATAAAGATCTGCAACTTTGTGTAAATGTTTAAATCCAGATTTAGATTGAAGGGGGTTAGCCCACCCCGAATTTAGAACTTGTTACATTGGCCAAGATTTCAAGACGGGAAGTTCACCATTGCAGCCAATTGGACTTTTTGCACAATTTCAGTTATTAATTCTGTTTATTGTTGGTCTGAGGTCTAAATCTAGTGGAAGCTAAAGCTCTTGTTGGTGATAGGAATGAGTGGAGAGGTGTTGTAAAAGGATAGTGGGATATTTGGACGTGTTCTAAGGGATGGGCAGGGCACCTGTATGATGCGGCAGGGGTAAACCAGCGAAAGCTGCCGGTCCCTGCTGTTGAACGGAAGAGTGTGTTGTGTCACCCTGATCTGAGTAACATGGCCGCTTTCTTGTGTCCCGTTTTATCTGGAGGGACGAAAGCATGACCGACTTGGGTGCCGAGGTTGGCCAACTTGTTTGGGTGTTTGGGCATTTGGGTTGGCCATAGTCCAAACATTTTTGTGTGTGTTTTTTTGCTATTTTTTCCCTTTTTTATTTTCTTTGTTGTTGTATGTGTTTGTCTTACTGTCGGTCACCCCTCTTGAGGGATATGACCAAGGTAGATAGATAGATTGCTGGTGTTGACGGTGTACTTTGTATAGGGTTCGGATCAGGGCGTGTTGTATTGGGGGTTTGAGACAGTTTCTGATTAAAGGCTAGTCAGCACGATCACATTCGCTCAATCGTCCCCAAAAAGTCCCACCTCTTTATTTTGTCTGCCTAAAAATGCGACAGCTGTTTCGTTTGCGTGCGCGCCGAAGCGGTCGGCGTTCCAGAACCGGCACCTGGTCGTGAGCTCACGCCTTATGTACCAAACCGGGGCTTATCTTCTCCCTGTTTGTTTGCGGCGCTGTGGGAGGAACCGGGACCTTCTGATCTTTCCCAGCGTGCCCCTCCCTGTCTGGTTTCCTCCATCCCTTTCTCCCTTCTCTCATCGCCAAGGTTATTGGCAGGTTGCTGAGGCCCGCCCGCCGCCTGTTTGTGCCAGCGCGTATCCGTAAAGTGCGTGCGCGCGTCTGAGGGGACTTTTAGTTTTCGGGTCTCGAAGCGCCTGAGACTTCTCACCGTTTTTGGGCAGGCGCGACGTGCACGTGAAAGCGCACGTGCGACTTCGGAAAAAGTTGGGCAATATGGGAGCGAGGCTCCAAATGAAAGGAAAACAATGATGTCACGGCGTGGCTAATCCGTGGCTCGACACAAGTGCACGATAATAATAACAAAAAACATGATCTCACTTCTCTCCCCCCTGTTTGACTCTTCCGTCCATTCTCTCCCCCCCTCACCCTCTCACGGCCCTCTAAATGCCGATGATTCACTCTCGGCCCGAAAACTAACAAACTCCAGTTTGTGGAAAGGACATAAACAGTAGCAGCTTTTCGTTTTGGATGGCTCTGTTTATTCCATCCAGTTACTGGAAACCACATCAGATACGACCGCAGCTAGCACTGCCCAAAAAACAAAAGAAACAAAAACATAACCTAGATTGAGGCAAAAAAAGGACCAACCCAACGACATGGTTATTAAGCCTACAGAATGGGTGCAACCTACAAAACAACCCTGACAGTTTGAATGGAGTTTAACAATACAAAGAGTTGGATCAAGTCTTCTTTTTTTTTTTGGCACTCAAAAAACTAAACACAGTTGGCTGAAAATGAACCCAAATTGGACCCAAAAAGGATCAACATGGTTTTTCTTTGGACTCCCCTAAAAATTGAGTACAACCCTAAAAACAACCCCATCATCCGGAATGGTGTTAAATTCCTCACAAAATTAGTCACGGTATTTTTGTGTTTTTTTTCAGGGAAAAAAACTCCATGCTGATTAATAACCCAAATAAGATAAAAAAGGGACCAAACCAACTACACAGTATCAAGCCTAAAAATGGGTGTAACCTACAAAACAACCCTGACAGTTTGAAGGGAGTTTAATTACCCAAAGAGTTAAAATCGGGTATTCTTTGTTTGCACTCATAAAAGAGTTGGCCAAAAAAATACTCCAAATTGGGACAAATACAATGACCAACCCGACTACATTTAACCTAAAAGTTGAGCGTTACCCACACAACAACCTCCGGATTTTAGGAGTTCAAAAACACAAAAAGGTGGTCAGGTAGTTTTTTGCATTTAAAAAATAAAATAAAAAATGTTGGATGGGTTTTCGGGGTGCAAGAAATATTCCATGCTCTTCCTCCGGAGCCTCTAGGGGGGTCAACGACAAAGGCCGTCTGGAAGTGGGCACGGTGAGTCAGCGCCTGCTTTTTCTCATCTCTGGCTCTCTGGATCTTGCTTACTTTCACTCAAAGACAGACTCAAAGACGGCCTCAAAGACCCCCTTATCTCCCTCCCTCCCGATTCCGCCCGAGGCGACGCGAAAGCAGACGGCAAACAAGAGCTCTCCCCTGCAAACTTTTCCCAGCTTTGATGTGCTTGTCCCGTGCTATCGACGTCAAGCTAACGCTCCTTTCGTCACCTCGGCTAACGAAGCCTGCGTTGATTTCGAAAACGAGCTAACACGCTGCCGTTAGCGGTCGCTATATGGAAAGCAGGGCCCTGTTCTCATTTCATTTCGTTTATTTCCTTATTTTATTTCTGAGTTACAATGAGTCACATTTAAAGGGACCGTGTGTAATATTAAGGGCCTGCGTTTGGTATAAAAACAACTAGACAAAAAATACATGACCTATCATACCAAAGTCAAGAATTTTTTATTTCCTTTACACAGTGAAATACCTACCTAGAAGTCCCCACCATGTCTGCCTGGCATCTTGCTGCTACACTGTGCTCATTTGGCACTGGTTTTCGCCACATTCAATATTATTTACAAATGAATAAAACCAAATAAATAAACGGTATAAATTGTATTATTTTGTTTTTCTTTAATACCTTTCTTTAATTTACCCTTTTTAAAAAATGGTTTATGATAAACGACATTTTAAGCCTAAACGAAAAATCTGAAAAACTATTTTTGTGAGATGCGAGGGGCAGTGCAATTTCAGAAACCAATTTGGTTTTGTATTTTATTCATTTGTGTTTACACAAATAAAACCTGACTTGACTGTGTAACTGCATTCAAATCCAACACAAATAAACCTGTTTTGAATTAAAATACTTTGGGAAAAAAACAAATTAATTATAGGAACATAATGAGTTTAGAATGTAGTTTAAAATAAAACACACAGTATAATAAGACTTGTAAAAGAAAATAATGTCACAAAATTAATTAAATTAAGTACATTAAATAATTGAACATATAGAAAAACATAATTACATTGGGTCAAATTAAAATTAATTACCAAAAAACAAATACATGAAATATAAAATGTACTTTAAAAGGAAATAAATAATAGAAAATCAAAGAAAAATATTTTTTTTTAAGAACTAAACAAATTAAATGCATTCAATTATTTTAATATGTAGAAAAAAATACATTGGATTGAATTACAATTAATTACTAAAAAAACAAATGAATGAAATATAAAATGTACTTTAAAGGAAAATCATATAAAATATAAGAAAAATATATTTTTTTAAAAACTGAAATTAAGTGCATTCAATTATTTTAATATGTAGAAATGTAGTTTAAAATAAAATGAAAATAAAGTAAATTTGGTAAAAAAAAAAAAAAGTTCATCAAATAAATTGAATCTATAGACAGAAATACATCAGGTCAATTTAAGATTAAATACAAAAAAATAAAACAAAAATACAATTTAGAATATACTTCAAAATTAAATATAAAATAAAACTTATGATAACAGGAAAATTAAACAACATAAAAAAATAAAAACATAATATTGGGTTATATCTGGTCACATGAAATGAAATGGAATAAAATGCACCCCCCCTTTTACTTTTGCAAATAACAGAAATAAAAGCGTTCTAATGTGGCGGGGGGCTACAGGAAGTGGTGCCTTGCGCCTGTCAGGAAGTTTGTACGTGTGGAAGCCAGACTGGCCTTCCTCCATTAACTTGCTGTTGCCTCATAACAAGAACAAAAAAAAACCTAAAGAAAATAGTGCACAGGAAGGGCTGCAACGCGACCCTCACCAGGAACTTTGGCCAGAGTTGTGGAAATGCCGGGACCCTTCTGAGTCACGTTCAGGGAAAAAAAATAGGAAAACAAAATCGATACCACAATGCATTCTAGACTTGCTGACTTCACTAAAACGGTCGATCGAAAATATTCAGATTAGAATTAGATATCGCCATCATGCGAAAAAACATCCCCTCGTTGGTTCATTTCAGCAGTAGCTATTAAATGTAACATTGCTTTCGTGCAAATAAAAGAATACTCTGAAAATATATAAATTATAAAAATATCTTAAAATTAATTCATCCTGGAAGGGGGATGACCTCATATGCGGTCCCTTCTCAAGGTTTCTTCATTTTCCTAATGTTGAGGTTTTTGAGTTTTCCCTTGCCCTCATGTAGGTTTTAGATCAGGGGATGCTGTCATAGTAGTTTGCAATAGTCTGTAGTCTGTGTAGCACTTTGAGGCGCCTTGTGATTAAGGGCTTCACAAAAAAAAAAAACAGGACTTGACTTGAGGTTTTTGAGGTTTCCCTTACCCTCATGTAGGTTTTAGATCAGGGGATGGTGTCATAGTAGTTTGCAATAGTCTGTGCAGCCCTTTGAGGCTCCTTGTGATTAAGGGCGTCACAAATAAACATGACTTGACTTGAGGTTTTCTTGCCCTTGTGTAGGTTTTAGATCAGGGTGTAATAATAGTCTGGTTTGCAATAATCTGTGGTCTGTGCAGCCCTTTGAGACTTTTTGTGATTAAGGGCGTCACAAATAAACATGACTTGACTTGACTAATTTGGGGGGGAATAATAGTATTAGCTATTTGAGGAAAGAAAACAATTGGGATAGTAGATTTCCAATGACTACAATCATTAATAAAAACTATAAAAATACAGAAAATAAAAACTAAATGGGTTCTATTTTTAGTTTTTAAAACATAAGGAAATATGTACTATCTAGCTTACTCCTGCAATATTTTACTCTCCTTTTTATTAGCTTCCCTCGCAAGACACTAAAGTTCAGCTTTGACCAACTCCAGCTTTTTGTTCTCTTCAGCCGCTGCGGGCGTTTCCTTCTGGCTTCCAAAGTGTGTCTCAATCAAATGCATATGGTTTTGCTCCGTTCTAAGCCGCAACAACCTCTATAGGTGAATTATCGCACACTGTCAAGGGTTAAGGTTAAGGGAGTCAAATTTAGTGGCCAAGCAATACCCCAAAAAAAATTAAATTAAATCTCCATGCTAATCTTGGAAAACGTTCTTGGATCAAATGGCGTATTTCCTTTTCCGCGGTATCGTCGGCGAAAGCGCGAGGTGACTGAAGAGTCATGAAACGGAAGGTGATGCAAGCGAGGGTAAAATGGAGCCACCGGGAGGCGCTAAAACACATCAATGACTTCCTCCATCAGACGATGTGACATGTTAGCACTCTTTTAAAACCACATTCTTTTGATGCAGTGTGAACTTGAGTTTCACGGTTTTTTAATAGGAAAAAAAAAAAGTAGGAACTTACTTGATGAACTGTCCCATGTCCTCGCAGAGCGCTTCGCAGCCGGGCCACTTGCATTCACCGTGGCCGTAGAGGGGATGCGTGCCGGCGTGCTCTTCGTGACTGAGGGTGGCAAAAACAACAAAAAACGGGCGAATGAGACCCCAAAATGAACTATATTATATTTCTACGACCATAAGGTGTAATAGGAAAGCTTAATGCAGTTGAGAACATGGTTGGATCGCTTTTTTTCGGCCACTTTTTACCACGGAGGAGGACTTCTTGAGGCACATCTTCCAAAAGTAAGTTAGACTTAACTTTATTTCTCTTAGCATATTATTTTATGAAATGTTTATTTTTGAGTACAAAACAATAAAGGTGACTTATACAAGCATTAAAGATACTTCTATAAACCTTGAACATGCAAAGTATAGCTTTGAAGCAACTTACGAACAAATTCAACTTAGAACGTTTGTCTTGTTCGTAGGTTGGGCAGCGTCTGTAGAGTGGTAGTTCTACGTACAAGCCCAATTCCACCCAGGATCGTGTAACGAGCACATTTTACCAATTCAGGGTTCCTACTGCTTAAAGCAAGTTAAACTAAAGACTTTTTGAACGCCTTTCAAATCTAAATAGAAGAACAAGACGACAAAAAGAAACCCAACACAAAATTGAAACCAAAAGAATAAACGCCTGAATTAGAGGCAATTGTAACACTTTTTTATTTTATTCTTTTCAAAAAATCCCATTTAGGTCTAGTTGAACATTTTCCAATTGAAAATCATTGCACTCTCCAAAGTTTTAGTCAACAAAAACGAAAAACAAAAAAGTTGTTTACAGTACATCATGGATCCTCAGTCAAAACTGGTAGATAACTATAAAACCTGAAAAAGTCCTCCTCTACATTCATGAAGCATTTTTATCATGATGCATGATAAATGACTTTTTTTTTTTTCAAAAAATGTTCTAGTTCAAACGAGTATAAATCTTCTTGTGTTCACTTCTGAAATTGGGTTGAAGACATTCTAATGACGATTGAGGCCTTATTTTTAGAATGATGTATTCAATGCCTTTTAAGACTGCAAAAACCTGCAGAACCCTGGAAAGTAATAACTTATTTTTTTTCCTCACTTTCGTTAACCCTTTAAGCTGGACTCACAACACTTTCCACTCGTCTTCAAAAAGAAACATTTCCAAGGAGATTTTTCTCATTAAAACCCTATTGTGTAATATTTGACCACTAGATGGCACTGTGTTGTCTGGTACGAGCAGAGGCCAGAGATACACGGCACAGCGTGGTGGGAGATGCCAGACAGACATGGCGCCGGATTCCACGGTGTAAAAGAAATCCAAATTGTTTTAACATTGGTATGAGAGTTGATGTATTTTGGACTAGTATTCAAATCATATTTTGTTTTTTTTACTAGATGAAAGTTTTTTGTACCACTAAGGGGAACTAAATATGACACACGGTCTCTTTAAAGAGAGCTGTGGCATGAACTTTTTTTTTTCGGCTTTGTGATCGGCACTCGCTGCTTTCTGATTGTATTCTTTGGCTTGATTACCCACACAAACACGGCGCTTGTAGTCTTCGATCATTTCTCGCTTCGTTTCAATTGTCACCATTTTTTCTCTGACACGTAAATGCCGGGAATTGAACCTGCGACCGCTTGATCCCAAGACGAGCGCTTTACTTCCTGAGCAACTGCTGCCCTACTGACGCGTTACTATTTAGCTTTTCAGATCTCATTGCACAAAAAGTAATTGTAACCGTTGAAGGTTACAGAAGCTCTGCTAAAAATGGGCTCCTCCTCTGCTGTCTTTCGGGTCTGGGCTAAACCTTCTGAGGCAAAACATTAACATGTGCGTGGAAATCAACATCTTGAGGTGGTCTAACGAAAACCATTTGTTTTTCACATGGAAACACGTCTTCTTTTTTTCTCGGTGTTCGGCCTCTTCGGGATTTCGTGGCTCGCTGTGTGCGCGTTGGCTGCGGTTGAGTCAACTCAGAAGCCGATCAGACGGCAGCCGTGACAAACTGCTGGCAACCGCATTTTTCCTGCACGTCGGCGTTAGCTTAGCGCGCTAGGACGCATCTGGACTACTCGATCAAAAAATGTTAGGGTTTAAAAAGAAACAGTGGATGCTTGTTTGAATTACATATACTAGATTACACATTGGAACCAATGAACAGACCTTTTTACAGGCTTAAGCATTCAACATAAAAGTACTCAGTGACTCACAAATTGAAAAATATCCCGCGATCCATTATCTCAAATTGCATATTCAGGATTCATATGCCTTTTTCATGACCACATTCAAGCACTTTTAAGTACTTTCAAAGCCAATTTTACAATTTTTCCAGTACCATTAAAAGAAGAAATCCAGCACCGATCAAAATAACAGTTTTGTAAACCTTAGATTCAAACCCCAACCCTAACCTTAGGTTGGAACCCTAAAATCAGTTTAAAACCCTAACTTACAGTTTCTAACCCTAACCCTACACATAACCCTAGCTGTAACCCATGCCCTAACCCAGTTTTAGACCACAACTCTCGCTTTAAACCTAGAACCCTAACACAGCGCTTAAGCTCTAGTTCCTAACCCTAAACCTTCACCTAACTCTACCTGTAACACTAACCCCAACCCCATTGAGACCCTAAATTAAAAAACCCCTTGACTGCAAAAAAATTAGGTTAAGTGATTTCGGGTCACACCGGAACCTGATTGACCTGATGTTAGTAGTAGATGGGTGAATATTGATCGAATCAAGATTGTAATTTTGTTTTGAACTACAACAAAAACGGGATATCTTTGCCATATCATCCACTATTACTTAGTTAACTGAAGACCACGGGATACCTTGTTGGTCTTCTTCTGTAAACTATGTTATTAGGGCTGTTGCAAGTAGGACATATTCATCAAATCGCGGATATTTTTCTTATTCGTGAATATTTTTCACAGCTACGAGTACCGTCTTGTTTTCTCTCTACCTGCCTTAGCGACCACTCCTGACTGAAATGAATAGAATAGAATTTTGGAAAGCTGTAAAGCCTAAAATACAGAGGAAGCGGTCTGCAAACATTGTCTCGAGAAGATGCCAGTGAAAGGAGCAAAAACAAGAGGCATTTGGAGTCGGGGCATCTGGTACAATTCACCGAGCGAGTCGGCAAAGGAAGAATGGCAAACAATCCAGGGGTCGCAGTTTGTCAATTGGATATATGTGGAGTTTACGCACCAGTGCTACAATTGTTTTGAGAAAAGAAACAGAATTCAGAAGTCAAGTCCCATTTATTTGTGACGGCCTTCATCACAAAATGTCTCGCAGGTTAGAATGACACCATCCCCTGATCTGAAACCAACAGGAGGACAAGGAAAACCTCAAAACCTTCAACATGAGGAAAATAAGAAACCTTGAGAAGGGGCCACACAAGTGGTAATTCCTTTTCCATGATGACCAGGGTGCAATAGATTTAACATTGGGTTCTCCTGATCTGAAACCAACATGCGGGCAAGGAAAAACTCAAAACCTCAGCACGAGAAGAATAAGAAACCTTGAGAAAGTACCTTATATTGCCGAGGGAAAAAAAAATTGACAATATATTCGTAAATCGTAATTATTTGTGTGACAATTAACGGTCTCCAAAAGTTCCCAATTGTCGTTACCAAATTTGAAAAAAAAAACAAAAAAAACAAAAAAAAAACTAATCTCTGGTATCTTATTTTGTGTCTACGTTTCTGGGTTCTGCTCACACCAGTACCTGATAGCAGACCCGCTATATTGACCCAGATTGGTTCATTTTCCAGCGGATTTTGTGAGTTGTGTGCATTACTCACTGGCTGCTGGGAGGTTGGCTGCTTTTGGAGTAAGGGGAGGCATGGTCATCGCCAATGTCTGCCTTGCTGAAGGAGGATATCCACTCAAACAGTCGAGCTCTTCACAAGAGGAAAGGAGAAGCACGTGAGAAGTTGGAACAGTGCCTCATTTACCAAAAAATACAGTTGATAAGCTTGGAAATGCCGTTTTTATACGCATGGGATATTGAACAAACTTTTACAGCATAAAAAAAATACTTCTTTTTTTTTCAAATTTAAGCTTGTGTGAAGTTGTTTGCTATATGATGAGAAAATCTCCTTCCAACCCACTCGACCTGAGTCAACCAAGTATTCTTTCGTTTCCAGACAACATATCCGGTTTCCATCTGGGTATCCGATCTACTTTTGTCACGGCTCACTTAACACTACAGAAGTGTTTTTCACGGTGGACAAAAAATGTGAGTCACAGACCCGTTTTTAGTGGGTCTTAGGCCTTTGCAAACTAATACTAAGAAAAAAACATGACTGAGGGTGATAAGTTCAAAGGAGATTGCCTAGGATGCCAGTTTGTTATTTTGACTATCGTACGTCACAGTTGATTCATTATTTTGACCATCATGTATCTTTGGATCATTGCCACTATTAGTCAATTATGTTCCTGTTCTTTGACCTCCCCACCCTTTGAGGAGGATCTGCTTTTCTAACCAAGGAGATATTATAAAAAGAAAGGGCTCAGGGGAGGGCTTTTAGAATAGGTTGGACTTTCTTATTGTGAGAATTCTCTTCCTTATTATTTACATGTTTAGAATCCATTGAAGTCTTCTCTCCCTGTTTTGAGTGTCTACTAAACCTCAAATGTACTTTTAAAACATTGGGTTCGGTAGGCCATAGTTTGCTGACCCCTTTGTTTAAAAATGCACTGGAAATGGATCAAACTAGAATTTAGATTAAAACCGAGAGCACCATCTCAACGAGGAAAAATGAGGAATGTTTGATTTGTTTTTCCTTTCGATTCGAAAGGTTACATAGAAAATGCACATTTAGTACTTGGGCGTAGTAGACTAGTGAAGCTTCTTAGTATTTGGTCGCTCTATTACTTCTGACAATTTTTCTATATGCTATTAGCACAAGCTCGAGAGCATCGCGGCAGTCCGGATGGAACTCCGGCTACACTGGCTATCAAATGACTTTTCACTTTGGTGCGGCTAGCGCTTTGCGCCAAGGACGCCTCGCGGGCAGGATATTGAAATCTAGAAAAGACCTGGGGTCGTATAGCGGGAGGACGCCAACGCCACTTTCCAAAGCGCTCTCATTTGCAGGGAAGGTAAAGCGCAATAATCGCCGTGTCGTGAAATGAATAGCACTTTGACGCCGTCCGTCAAAAGACAGATTTATTACCTCGGCTTGATGTATAATGGCCATGTCGAGATTATTATAATAAATATACAGTGTTCCGTTGGCAGAGGGTTTTACTCATTTCTTGAATACGTTTTGTTCACTCTGTTCAAGTCCAAAGAAAATATTTAGTGGGCTTTTAGAACAGGTTGGAATTTATTACCTGAAGTTGCTCTCTCCTCTATTTCAAGTTTAAAATCCATTGATGTCTTTTCTCCTTATTTTGAATGTGTGCTAAACTATAAACCTAACAGTTGTAATATAATAAATGCTAGCTTTAATGGTTATTTTTATTGTTTTAGATTATTTTCGATGAAAATAATACTTAAAACGAGAAAATGTATCAACTTATCACAACATTAAATGGATTTTAGGGATTATTTTTTGAGTTTCGTTTTTTTTTTTAACTTGTTTTAAATGTAGGAAAATAATCCTTCAAATGAGAACATGAATCAATGAATCCTGACATATAAGATCATTTTGCAAATCTTAAAAAAAGATATTCAGTTTATCTATATCTATATCTTATATATATTCCAAATGTGAAAATATATTACCACAAATAATTGTAAAATCGGAACAAAAAATACTTGAGATGAGAAAATTTTCCAAATTATTTTGTTAATTTTAAGGACAAATATTTACGGAAACAAAACCCAATATTTGAAATAGGAAAAATAATCTGCCAGCAGAATAAGAATATTTGCATCTCCCATTCCCCAAAACCCCCAAAAGATTGCATGAATAATATTTCAAAGGATTTTTTTCATTTTAAGTATGGTTTTGCCACCCCCCTAAAATAAATCTAAATACGCAAAAAAAAATAATCAAATAGGTAATTAAAAATAAAGCAAGTATAAGATAAATATTTTACAGAAAATGTATAAAACAGGATAAATGATTGGCCAAGAAACTAATATTTAAAATGAGACGATTTGTTGAATAATTTTAAGAATTATATGACAGTTTCACCCCCCCCCCCCCCCCCCCCCGCAAAAAAAAAAAAAAACATCTGCCGGAAACTAGAAGATCTTACACGATTTTCAAAAAATAAAAGGAAAATAGGAGTTATTAGAAATCACCAGAGGCAAAATAATATTTTCTGTCAAGGTTTTTGCTGAGTAGTTAACACATCCTAACTAATAAGATAACAGAACTTTATGAGTGGCACTGCACGATTATTATGTATATATTCAAAATCATTTAAAGAAAGTATTTTCAGAAAAAAATGAAACAGTAATACGGAACAACTTGCAGTTTAAGAATTAATAATAACATATAAATTGTAACCTAAATAACAAATCTCGTATAACCCCGATATGTACATGATTTATTATGAATTGCTATTTATACCCATGCATTTTCTGCACCGCTTATCCTCAGTAGGGTCACGGGGGGTGCTGGAGCCCAATACTACATAACTCGTTTTGACTTTTCTTAGTCAGGCCGCCTCGCATTTATTGACTTCATTCATCTGAATGATCCGATCCCAATATTGGGTCCTTGGCGGGTGGGCATACCTGTCTCTCTTTGGGGTGTGGCTCTGCCCGTTGTGCAGGGCGTGCATGGGCATGTGTGCGCCGGGCGCTTTGGGGAAAGCTGAGGTAGAATTGGCGCTATTGGTGCTCAAGTCGAGGCCCTCGGCTTGCTTGAAGGCCTCCTCGCCGCCGCCGCTCGGCACACCCGACACCTCCTTCCACAGCTGCTGGAGGTCCGACGGGCACATGGCTGCACCGATAAGCAAAATGTTTGTACAAAAACAGTTGGAATATTTGATGTATAAAATTTGAAGGCACATAGTATAAATGAAAGAGAAAGAGTCTTTTTAATGACAACTTATCCTACTTTCCAAAAAAACGTACAAATTTCAAACTTTTCATGCGTATGACAAGTTGTGGCTATCCGCAGTCTCCTTCCCTTCTGCATCCACCCATCGCTCCACTGTACCAGCTCAAATCACATGACACAAAAATTGCATAAAATGTCATTTTTCCTGAAAAACCCACAATGGTCTCTACTTAGACCACAGCGCCATCTGTAATGGACCCAAAGCTCTCGGGATCGGCAGCTGTAGGTCCAGAATTCTTGGGGGGTAACACGTCGGTTGTTATTTCTGCTCACATTCGACAGCAAAGCCAGACGTTCGGAATGCTTTAGCGTTTGCGACCTTGCAGCAGAACAAATATTATGTCTGCTCCGGCCGCGTTCTCGCCCGTCCCGCCAAAACAAAAGCTCTCACTGGTGAGGAATGAAGCCGCAATATTAGACGCCCAAGATTATTGATTGATGGAAACGCTCCGACTGGAAAAGCCTTTCCTCCTGTCGGGTTTTGTGAAAATACTTGTGAAAGTTTGGCAGCTGAAAAATAAATTGTAATTTACAAGACGAGATCAAACATTGTCCAACTATTGACTTGTTCAAATTTGAATACGAAAAAACATGACTGGCGGAATACATAGATGAAGAAAATGGGGTATGAGTGAAACGAGAGATTGGAAATAGTGCGTCTAGTTAACTTTGTGTTATTGTTGCTATTCTTATATCCTAACTGTTATTATTAATATCATTACAATTGTTGTTATATCATTGGTGTATTTGGTGGGGAAGATGAAGGGGTAGGTAACATAAGCATTTGTTTCTTACTACCCCTTTTTGAACACATTATGTAACGTTATTTTGTTGTTGAGTTGTTTTTGTTCTGTTTTTGTTTTGATGTTTGAATAAAGTTTTCATTCATTTTCATTCATTATAGCTAAACAATGACATGATTGAGTTAAATAATTGATAGAGGAAGCATACAAAACGATTAAAAGAGACAGTGTGTATTATTTATCATTTGCTAGTGGTGGAAAGAATACTTTAATCATTTAAATATACATTATTGATTTGAGTAATAAGCAAAAGTACATGAACTATAAAATAAAAATGCATTTTTTACTGCTTCTAGGTTCAGAAATTAGCATTGATTTTAAGTCAAATGAGGCTCACCTAAGGGGAGGTTACGTTTTTGTCGGGCATTTTAATATTGTTAAGGCAGTGCAGAAATGATGAAAAAACTAGGCATTTATGAGATTTGGGTACTTATACTTGTTGTAACATAAGTCAATCAAACATGACTGGGGCGAAAGCAGTTTCAGTACTACAATCACAGTGATTCATTCAAAATTGATTTATCCTGCATACGATAGTATTGTATAGTCTTTATTTATTCAGCCAGTATAAACCATAAATATGATATATACAAGAAATCATTTGACACGTGAACTCTCAATAATGATAATATAATAGGTGTAAAATAATAGAGTAATAAAGATATTGTAGTGTATAATACAAAGTAATTATATAGAAAAGTTTAAAAATTATTCTGGTAATTCTAATAGTTTTAACAATATTTCTCGTTGAACATGCGGATAGCGGAAGGGTAAAAACTCTATTTAAGACGTGTAGTCTTGCTCGTAACGGAGTGAAGACGGCGACCTGACGGCAGGTAATCAAAGTACCTGTGAGCAGTGTGACTGGGATCGTCTATAGTAAAGGGCAGTTAAGAATACAAGACATTTTTAAAAATAAGTAAAAGACCATTTCTACACAAATTATACCATTTTTGTCACTGAGACTCAAATGGCACCGAATAACATGCACGAGTAATCAGAAAATGAAAGGACTAGGCCAACCATTGCAATTGTATTACTAGCAGTTGGACTAAGACCATGATTGGATCATTGTGCACATAACTACTAGGGTGGTAGAGGCCCCATTTCCTGTGGTTTGTATTGGGCAAGTACAGCCTGGTGACGCCCATCCCTTTCCAGGCCAACATGTTTCCACATAGTCTTGAACCGGGGACTTTTCACATATTAGGCAAATGTGCTAACCAGTCAATACATTCAGTTCATTTTAAATTGGCGGTTAATCAAGATCGAGTCAATCAAGCCTGTGGTTTCATTGCGAAGGTACTTTTAGTTAGTGTATAAAAGGGAAAAGTATGAAGCACATTGTAAAGCACTTTGGGAGGTCTTCATTGACTTGAAAAGCACTATATAAAGACCATTTACCATTTACATTTACCCATACAGTACTTTCATTTGGTAAATAAAGGCTTGGGCCTGTAAAAAGGGTTTGTTCTTTGGTTTCAATGTATAATATTCAATTGTACAATAACTAAGAAAAATGAAGGGTTCTACATCATCGATTTTGGATTTGGGTCCAACATCGAGCCCTCTTGCAACACGAGTCTTTAGAAGACCCACTCCGGCCCCCTCTCCCTCATTTTGTGTGTTGTTGTTGCGTGTCGGTGTTTAATTATGCGCAGTTGTGTGTTTGCACGTTCGGCCGGTCGCAGGAATGCTAGGAAGAATGCTCGGCTTCACGCCTGGCCGAGCCGTCACAATGGCCGCCGGTGCTTTGCCGCTGCGGGGAAATTCCGGTCGGATTTGGGGAGATACCCGAGTCTGATCTCGGAAAACTCAAAGCACTTTCGGCGTTTGTTTTCTAAACTCCCAATAGATTTTTTTTTGTAACCTATTAAAGACGCGGGAGCTATACTGTATGTCTCTTTGGCCCCACCCACAAAATCAGGGCCGTTAATAGAATACTACAGTGACTGCATTTACATGCAAGGAATACTGTAATCCCTCGCTACTTTGTGTGTTTTGCGGCAAACCAATGCATCACAGGTTGAAAATTAGCTTCTGTTATCCCCGATCGCATGCTCCTGCAAGCAGGGGGCTGACAGAGCACACTCTTGTTGGGCCTGGCAGCTCCTTTTTGCTGCTCTGTCGACCAAAAACGAACTGCACTCGAGTGGCCGCGATCCTCTATCCTCAATCCTGCGTTGCTTTCAAAACAATTGCATTTCAAAATGAACAACAAAACAGCGTACCGACCATTCGGACATTTATAATTTCTGGGATTATATTTTTGAATAATGTTTGAACCGGTTTTCTTAGGTTGTGTGAAGTTTAATGATTTGTATTTTCAAAAAAATGCTATGAAAATAAAATAATAAGCTAAGATGTCATTGACGCCAAAGATCCTTTTGAACCATGATGATGCCATTGATGTCTACAGAGGTCAAAGATCCATTTCAGCTAGGATGCCATAGAAATATATTAACATCAAAGATACATTTTAGCTAGGATACCATTGAACAAGGGTCTCCAACATGGCGCCCGCAGACAGCTGAGGTGCCCCAGGACTGATATTCTCGTAAAATGACTAGTTTTAGTGGTTAACTGAGTCTATTTATCCCTACTCCCGACAAATAACCTTGTAATAACAGTAACAATATAGTAATAACAATCTATCTATCTACCTAGGTCATACCCCTCAAGAGGGGTGACCCACAGCAAGACAAACACATACAATAACAAAGAAAAGAAAAAGGGAAGTTGGTCATGCTTGCGTCCCTCCAGAAGAAACGGGACACAAGAAAGATGCCATGTCACTCGGGTCAGGGTGTCACAACACACTCTTTTGTTCAACAGCAGGGCCCGACAGCTTTTGCTGGTTTACCCCTGCCGCATCATACGGGTGCCCTGCCCATCCCTTAGAACGCGTCCTAACATCCCACTATCTTTTTGCAACACCTCTCCACTCATTCCTATCACCAACAAGAGCTCTAGCTTCCACTAGATTTAGACAAAGGCAAAGAATAACATAATACCTTGTCATTTTACAAATGCAGACCAAACCTGGTGCCCTTTGTGCTAAATGCTAACTAGATGTAGCTCTCGGCTTGAACAGGGTTGAAGAAACGATCGATTTTAGGAAGAACGGCTTCCACGGATGGGCATAAAAGTCAAAGAGCTGTTCGAACTAGGATATCATAGACAACTATTGACGTCAAAGACCCAATTTGTGCAGTTTGCTGTGTTTTACAGAAACGTGGCTCACGTCTAGCATCCCGGACGCTAACGTGGAGCTACTCGGAGTTATCCGGAGCTACCCTCAGCGCTGTTAGGTACAGAGACACAAAGCCTGCGGGAAGCGGAGAGGAGGCGGACTCTCTATCTACGTGAACACGAGGTGGGCGTAACCCTGGGCACAAAGATTTCCATCTGCTGCAAGGACGTCGGACTTTTGGCCTAGCGTGTGACGTCATCCACTCCGCTGTTGCTAAACTACAACACACCACCCCGAGGCCATCCTGTTAATCTGTTAATAACAAAAAGATACTGCTGGAAGTGTGAATTTCCATACGGGGATGAATAACGTATCTATCTATCTATCTATCAAATTAGGTAGGCTACCATAGACAGCTGTAAATGTCAAAGATCTACTTGAGCTAGGCTCCCATGGATGGAAAAGGTCTCTTTGAACTAGGCTGTCACGGACAGATATCAATGTCAAGTATCTCTTGTGACCTAGGCCTAGGTTTTCATGACTTTTCATGGGATGTGGTACCCTGAACGAGAACCTGGTTCCGTTGCATGTTTGAATGCATCCGTCAAGTCAAGTCCCATGTTTTTGTGACGCCCTAAACGACAAAACTAGGACAATTTGGAAGCTACCTTGCTGCAGGGACTGCATGGCGGCGGTGGGCTGCAGGGGCACCAGTCCTTGTCTCTGCAGGTTGAGGATGTGCTGCTGCTGAAGCTGTTGCATCTGGATCAGCTGCTGCTGGAAGGCCAACTGCTTGCTGCCAAGCTGCTTCCAAAAACAGGGAAAAGGGAAAAAAGGCAGTAAGCTTTACTGCAATTCTTCAGGAATTCGCAACCGGGTTATCGTGTCCCGAGCTTAATTTCTTTATGTTTTGCCGGTTACAATGTAGAATAAGACTTTCAGTGGTGCTAAAGGTAGGAGCAAGAAGATCACTTTAGAAATGAAATTTGCGATTAACACGAAATACAAAACCGGTGCTCGCAAAGAAATCGCAAATGAGCTTTTTTGTACTGTATTTATTGGCCATAGTTCCAAACCCATTCAGTGATGCTAAAGGTAGGAGCAAGAAGCAAACCATGGACACAAAGATTGCTATTATGAAGGAATAAGACACTTCTAAAGAGTTTGTGAGTGTTTTTTTTTTGCTCTGTATTTATTGGCTATAGGTCCCAAGACTTGCCAAAAGTCTAAAGATAGAAGGAAAAACATAACCATGGAGAATAAGCTTGTGATTATCACAAAAAAACAAAGAAGGCACATGCATTGTTTCCCCTGTCATGGAATATGAATGTAACACATCGCTGACAGGGACACTTAAAAAAGAAAAATATCATGTATTTAAAGTGTTTGATAAATATGTTAGTGTCTTGTATAGTACCAATGATTGATAGGTTGTGTATCTGCTGTTCCTCCCCTTCTGCATCCACCCACTATCTCCACCGTACCAGCTCAAGTCATGTAAAAGGTCAATCAAATGTCATTTTTTGGGTGAAAATTCGATTTAATCTTCCACACGTATATTACACATGAGTACTTACTATGTACTCATTTTTTATCTTAATGTTTTAACCTAGGGTCCAAGAGTTTTAGAAGGCATTAGCTAATTAGCATAGGATTCTTTCCCTCCACTATACGACAATATCACTTTGCCATCGATTCATGTCGAGTCCTTAGGATCTAAATTTCACGCGAGCGATAAATTAGCTCCCTCCCTTTTACGAGCCCGTAAATTCCGAGCGTAGAATCGCGGTCCAAAGCGATGTCGCCGTCATGAAAATGGCCGCCACGATAACGTGAAGAAGGTCACATGTGGCGAGTGTGTGCCCGCCGCTGATAAACGTTCTCTTTCCTGCTCTCTCAGGCTAAACTTGAGCCGTTTGAAGTCCCCGCGGGCCGACCTGAGAGACGAGCTTTATCTCGCAGATAACTTGGCTAGAGGGGAAAAGAAGAAGAAGAAAAAAAAACAAGCAGAGAGAGTCTTCGCTGGAAAGCTTTGAACGGAGAGGAAGGCCGAGGAGGTCGCTTCCTATCGGACGGGAGGAAACGTGCGACGGGTAAGTGGAAGGACGACGGGAAACCGGGAAAAAGAGTTTCACAACTCCACTATTTACACCAGGGGTTCGGGGGCCACGTGATAGAAAAGACTCTCACGGGGGGCCGGACCAGTAGATTAAGGAGAAAGAAAGAAATCAAATCTGCGATAGAGGGAAAAGGGGAAAGAGAAAGAACAAGCAAAAGTAAAAAGAAAAATCAAGAGAGAAAGGGAGAAAGAAAAATGAATAGAGTGGAAAATAGAGAGAGCAAGAGATTAGGAGATAAAGAAATAAAGATCGTGGAAAGGTAAAGAGACAAAGAGGGAGAGAGAAACAAAGAGAAAGAGAGGAACAAAAGAAAGACTGAGAGAAAGAGAGAGATAGAGAGAGAGAGCGAGAGAGAGACAATGACAGAGAAAGAGAAATAGAGCAAGAAAAAAGGTGTGAAAGAGAGAGAGAAGCAGGGAGAGAGAACAAGCAAGAGCAAGAGAAAGAGAAAAATCAAGAGGGAAAGAGAGAAAGAAAAATGAATAGAGAGTGGAAAATTGAGAGAGCAAGAGATTAGGAGACAAATAAAGAACATGAAAAGGGATGGAGAGAGAGAGAAACAGGAAAGAAAGAGGGAAAAAAAGAAAGACCGAGAGAGAGACAGAAAGAGAGAGAGAGATAGAGAGAGCAAGAGATAAGATGTGAAAGAGAGAGAAGCAGGGTGAGAGAGGAAAAACAATCAAGAGAAAGAGTAAAATCAAGACGGAAATAAAAAAGGGAGAAAGAAAAATGAATAGAGTGAAAAATAGAGAGCAAGAGATTAAAATAAAGAAAAAAACGTGAAAAGGAAAAGACAGACGAGAAAGAAAGAGAAACAAGAAAGAGAAAAAGAGGGAAAAAGACCGAGAGAGAGAGAGAAAGAGAAGTAGAGAGAGACAAAGACAGAGAAAGACAAATAGAGAGACCAAGAGATAAGGTGTGAAAGAGAAGCAGGGAGAGAGATGAAAAACAATAGGGAAAGAGATAAAGGGAGAAAGAAAAATGAATAGAGAGTGGAAAATAGAGAGCAAAGAGATTAGGAGATAAAGAACGTGGAAAGGGAAATGGAGACAAAGAGAAAGAGAGAAACAAGAAAGAGACAAAAAGAGGGAAAAAGACCGAGAGAAGAGAGAGAGAGAAAGAGAGAGAGAGCCAAAAGAGCCGGTTTTCGGGTGCGACGAGTAGGGGGCGGTGACGCTTCACATGACAACGCCATCGTGACTGAGAGCAGGCGCGTTGGCATCATTTTGAAACACTTTTTATTCTATTTATCCTTCATTTATCTAGAGAGTCAGTGTGCCGAGAAAAAAGGCAACAATTTCAAGCTTTTCCTGACCTTGAAAACTCAACATTTGAGCATTTTCAAGGATTTCAAGCGCCCGTACGAACCCTGTCGTGAAGTAGCGAGGGACGACAGTACATCCATTTCTTTGTTTTCCAATTGGACGCTGGCATTCGTCTTTTCCCACAAACTTCCTCCACTCCCTCTGCACCCCCCCTTCACATCTGTCCGTTTCGTTTGCCCCCCTTCGCCTACCCCGTTCTCTCCCGAGAGGCGTCCTTCTTTAAAGTGCACGTGGCGTAGCGCGCCGTTCGGTGTGCCTGCTGTTGTGTTGACGTTAGCTGCGGCCGAGCGTCCCGAGCTAGCGCCGTAACAGGCTGTCAACGTGATTTACGAGCACATCACGCGCCGGCTGACGAGCGCCGTGGACACCGGCCCTCAAAGACATCCCCTCCGCCGTGCTCGCAGTCACTTCATTAAGCCGACTCTTGACCGGTCTCGGAACGAAAGACTTCCGCCCGGCAGAGGAAGAAAAAAGAGGAGAAAACGGGGAAGGAGGAGGTAAAGTCGAAGCAGCTCCGGCACAAAAAATGCTCCACAGTCATTAGAGGTTTCCCGCTTACCGACTCGTCCGCTTGTAAGCCCCTTTTGGCTTGTATTGAGTGTTTTCAAAATTGATTTCTTCTTAGCCAAAATCCCCTGTGGTTAGTCCGTCTGCGAATCTCCGTGTATACAAGGCAAGCCTTTTTCGACCCTGAACCCCCGCCTGTCCCCTTTTTGCTCTCCCGTTTGTTTCCGGCTACAACCCGTTTTGATCCCATTCACGTCTGCTCTCCCGTCCCGGCTTACGACTCCTTTTTGTTCCCGACTACGTCTACTCTCTTGTTCTGGCTTACGACTCGCTTCCGACCCCGACGACGCCTTGCTCTTCCAGTCCCGGCTATCGACCCGTTTTTTTCCGTCCCTGACACTGCCATCGCACGCTACGGAAGATCCATTTCCGTGTTCGGAGCACAATCCGAGTACAAGACCGACTTGCTTCCCGCGCCCAGCGAACACCGGATCGTGGGCGCAACCCCTCCTCTCTCTTTCAATAAAACTTGTGGTAAACGTCACGCAAGTGGGTCCTGTTTCCGTTCTGGTCCTGACACGAGGTTGTTAATTTTCAGAAAAAAACTGCAATTAAACTGAAAAACTGAGAAAACTACAAACAAAAAAAAGTTGATTCTGAACAATCAAGAGTGCTGATCTTCAGATGAAGTGTAAAAAATACATTAAAAAATGTTCAAAATATTAAAGCCCCAGTGTGTAATATTTGACCACTAGACGGCACTGAGGGCCACTGCCACACAGCACAGCGTGGCAGCTGGATGCCGGACAAAGATGGCGCTGAATTACTGTGTAAAAGAAATAAAAATGTATCAACCTTTGATTTTTTTTTTAAACATAGATAGTTTTTTTTACACACCATCCCTTTAACAATAATTGTCTCTTAATTTTTGGAAAAACAGACAAAAATTGTGTTCAAATATTCAGAACAGTGTTTTTCACCCACTAGTGTGCCACGGTACAGGAATTATTTGTTGTACTGTGCCTTGGGGTACGATCCAATTTGTGTGCCTGTGCGGTCTAGCGGAAGCTATCTTTCATTTGGATTGACTTTTACCGGATATGGCGTCCACTGGTGGTGTGCCATGGAATTGTTTTCAACGAAAGAATTCCAGCTTGGCTCAAAAAAAAAGGAAAAACACAGATTTTGAATGAGCGAAGGTTCGTTTTGATGGAAAACAAATGATTAAAAACTATGTAAATACCTACAAAGATGTTCAAAATATTATAAAAAAGGCGATGAATTTCAAGCATTTATTAAAATATATTAACGAGACGTGAGGGTGTAATTTTCAGAAAAATATATTTAAAAAAAAACTTTTATTATTTTGTTTAAAGACAAATAATATTAAAAACTTGTGTTCCAAATATTAATACAAATTAATGGTGTTCATTTTCAGAAAAATTGAAAATAAAAAAAACCCTGAAAAAAGGGAAAAATAGTTAAATAGAAACCTGTTCCAAATATTAAAAAAACATTGAGGATGTTCATTTTTAGAAAAGCAATAAAAAAACTAACACTATTACTACTAAATAAATAAACACTAAAACACGTTCTAAAAATACTAGAAATATATGTTTCAAATATTAAATAAAAATGTAAAAAGAATTAAAAAAGGAGGATTGCAAAAAAACCCATATAAAACATAAATACAAATAACTCCAATTTTATGACCCTAAGAGAAGCCACAAAAACTGGATTATTTCCTCCTTAAGTTTGCGCAATAAACGTTCTTAAGTGCGTAGTATTTGACCACCAGATGGCACTGTTGTCCAATGTGAACGAAAACCAGTGCCAGGAGCACAGCGTAGCAGCAGGATCCCTGGTAAGGGATTCCACCATCTAAAAGAAATACATGTATTTTCTTGTATTTTGCCTAGTATTCAAATCAAGTTTTTTGTGAGTCGCTAAATATTACACACTGTCCCTTTAAAATATATTTGGACTCAATATCCCCAAGCAAACTAAAACTCTCCCTCAAGTGCAGACTGGCGTGTCATGGTGCGTGTCATCGCACTTGTCTACTTGTTACAGGACAACAAAAACCTGAAAAGTGGGACAGCGCATCGGTGGGGGAGAATGGTGCTGGGGGGGTGGGGGGCGGACGTCAAAAGAGCAAGTCAGCCTCTTCTCAAACATGGCAGCCGACCACGACTGCTTTGCTTCCGTCACGCTCGACACGCTCGACAGGGGGGGAGGGTCCTTTTCTTCCACGGGGAAGGCGAAATTCCCAAGCACCGTGGCGACCTGCGCTTGTTTTATTTATTCTTTGGATTTTCTTTGTGGTCCAAAAACATTCAAGGTCAAAGCGCCATGACTTTGCTTTACGGTAAACTCGCATATATGCTGGTTAATGGGGACCAGAAATGTTACGATATGCAAAAAAAAACATCTGCAGCGTAGAGCCGCCTTTATTTGGAACAGCCCCCGCTTGCAGTGATAGTCAACCAGGGATAATGGATTGCGGCCACGCGGTGCTGTTCATTTCAGGCAGAAAGAACGGGAAATAAGCTGCCTTGCGTGACACAAATTTGTTTTCTCGCCTCTGCCCTCAGCAATAATCGACCGAGGATAACGGATCCAAAACAGTACAACTAATTTGGATGGATCACAAGAATGTCGGTATTTAGCTGCCTTTATTTACTCCGTTATTCTTCCAGGTGGATAGCGTCCGAGAGAGAGGGGGACATAGGCTTGACGGTATCTGAGCCTAAATAATCAACCCGTTGGGTAAACTAAAAGGCCGATTACCGTGATATTCCCAAATATCAGTGCTGATAATCAATCGACCTCCAGTAAAAAGAGAAAAGGGGTTGATTTTGACATCAGCTATACAGGTTGGCATTTATGTGAGAGTGAGAAAGCGGGCGCAGGGGGTCTTCGGGCGTTTGGCGGGGTTAATTGTCAATTAAAAGAGAGGAAGACCCCCTCCTACATTTCCAACGCTGAGGTTTCACCTCAGGCTGGTTGGTTGTTGCAGCCGTGCAAATGAGGGATCCGGCAAGGATAAACTAGGATGAATATTCATAAACGGGAAGAAAAGACAGGAAAAAATATTGGAAAAGAAGAAAACATGTCTTCCATTGGAAGGTAACTCAATACTTGAAAGACTGTTTTCTGACTTAACTATATTTTTCCTGGTATTTTAACTCAATATTTGAAATCTATTTTTCTTAATTATATTTTTCCCAGGGCAGCACGGCGGGGCAGTGGTTAGCGCGTGTGCGGCACAGTTCTGAGGTCATGAGATTGAACCATCCTGTGTGGAGTTTGCATGTTCTCCCCGTGCTTGCGTGGGTTTCCTGCACTTCGGTTTCCTCCCACGTTCCAAAAACATGCATGTCAGGTTAATTGGCCTAACCAAATTGTCCCTAGGTATGAATGAGTGAGTGAGTTGTCTGTCTCTGTCTGACTGGCTGGCAAGCAGTTGAGGGTGTCCCCTGCCCACTGCTCGAAGATAGCTGGGATGGGCTCCAGCACCCCCGCGACCCTACTGAGGATAAGCGGGGCAGCTAATGGATGGATATTTTTCCCATGATCATAATTTAATAAATATATTTCTTTCTGGGCAGCACAGCGGCGCAGTGGTTAGCGCATGTGCGGCACAGTTCAGAGGTCATGAGATCGAACCTCCTGTGTGGAGTTTGCATGTTCTCCCTGTGCTTGTGTGGGTTTTCTCAGGGCACTCGGGTTTCCTCCCACATTCCAAAAACATGCATGTCAGGTTGATTGGCCTAACCCAATTGTCCCTAGGTGTTAATGAGCGAGTTAGTTGTCTATGGGGTGTCCCCTACTCACTGCCTGAAGGTACCTGGGATGGGCTCCAGCACCCCCGCAACCCTTCTCAGGATAAGTGATGCAGATAATGGATGGATGGATATTTCTTTCTTACTTACCTCTATTTTTCCCTGTATTTTTAAGTCAATATTTGAAATATTTTTTTTCTGACTCAACTACATTTTTCCACTCTTTTTAACTCGACTTATTGTGTAAACATAAAATAAATATGCGTATTACAATGTCTTGCATTGGGATTTAACTTAATATACAGTAATCCCTCGGTTATCGCGGTTAATGGGGAGCAAAATCACCCGCGAAAAGTGAAAATCCGCGAAGTAGCGACGCCCCTTCAAAAACGCCTAAAAAAAAATAAAATAAATTATTATTATTATTATTTTTTAATTATTTTATTTTATTATAAAAAAAAAAATGGGACCTGCGAAGCTCTAAACCCACGAACGTGGAACCACGAAGTAGCGACGCCCCTTCAAAAATGCTTAAAAAAATGTTTTTGTTTTTTTTAAATTATTTTATTTTATTATTATTATTTTTTAGACCCGCGAAGCTCTGAACCCGCGAACGTGGAAACGCGAAGTAGCGAGGTCCCACTGTATGACATTTTTCGTACGTAATTTAATATAATATAATATATAATAAATATATTTCTTAACTATATTCTTCCCTGTATTTTCAAGTCAATATTTGAAATACTTTATACTATATTTTTTTCCCTATTTTTAAATAAACTTATATATTTAAAAAAATACGCATTTTATTAAAATGTCTTGTTGTGCTTCTCTTATTTTTTATTTTTTTGTAAATTTGTTCGCTTATACAACTATATATTTTTGAATTGTTTTTGCAGAGAGGAGCTTTTTCTTGTTTATCTTAATCATTTTCCCCTTTAACTATACTGTTTAAGGAAATATTGCAGATCCATGCTGCAAAAAACACCCATTTACAATTTTTCAATATACAACAAATATTCTTAGAAAATATAGAAAAATATTAAAGGTTAAAATTAAGAATATATTTTTTCTTTTTTTTTAATGTCACCTTATTTTTGTAGACTGGACCTTTTGCAGTATATAAGTCAATCCATTTAATTTTTTGATAAATATATATTAATATTGTTAAAAATATGTTTTAATGTAGTCAAATTACTATTTATCTATTCAACTATATCAATGTGAACTGGAGCCTTTGCAGATCCATAAAGAGAATAAAAGACAGTTGGAATTTGAAACCTGTATCGTAATATATACAAATTAATTGAAATGTAAATTGTTAACAGACATTTTGCAATGAAAAGCTTCAAGCAGCTGTTTTTCAATCATTTTCAACATGTATTTGAATTCTGTTCTTCGTTATGATAACTGGATTGTTCTACGACGAAGAGAATGCTTCTTAATAGGAAGGAGAGATCTATTTTTCTTAGCCAAGACGTGTGTGACATTGGCATTGACTATGATGTGTTTAAGGGCACTAGTACATCTGTGCGCTTTGCGCTCACCTCTTTAGCTGCCTGCTTCCCAGCTTGTTGCTGTTGTTGCTGCTGTTGTTGTTGCTGTTGCTGCTGCTGTTGCTGCTGCTGCTGTTGCTGAGTCAGCAGTTGCAGATGCAACTGCTCCTGCTGTTTCTTGTAGTACTCCTGCAGCTGCAGAGGTTTGAAAAGAAACATGTTTGCCCTTTTTTATATAAGAAAACAGTGTGTCATTCTGATGTAAACCTTTTACACGGGGATAATGGATCACAACCACACAGGTGGTGTCCGTTTTAGTAGGAAAGAACGGGAGAAAAATGTAACCCCTCGGCCCCAGCTCTAAGCAATAGTCAACTGAGGATCATGGATCATGGCCAAAACATGGCAGTACATTTTAGGCGCATCACAACTTCTTTTAGTGGCCCGAACTGAAAACAACAAAGGCTATACCAGCGTTTGCTCTCAGCAATAGTCAACTGAGGATAATGGATTGCGGCTACAAGCCTGCATTTCTTTTTAGTCAGGCCAGAATGGCACGCCTCTTGCCGGAAATGCCTTCAGCTGGTCTTCATTCATAGTAATATGGGATTGGGGATAATGGATTGCGGCTGCACTAGTGACGTTCACTTTTTGGCGAACAGACCGGCAAAAAAGAGCCGCAAGGCCCGACAAAAGTGTGCTCTGCTGGTCTCCACTTGCAACAATATGCATTTACTTATAACGACTTCGGCCGTTTGAGTGCAGGTCACTTGTTGGAGGACAGAGCAGCTAAAAAGAGCTGCTCTGCTGGTCTCCACTTGCAGCAATAAGAAATCACTGATAATGGATTGCAACTACTTGAAAGCAGTTCACTTTTTGCTGGACAGAACGTCAAAAAAGAGCCATCAGTCCGGACAACAGTGTCTTCTGCTGGCCCTTGTTCACATCGATTAGCGATTGGTGATACTAAATCACGGCCGTTTTGAGTGCAGTTCACTTTTTTGTGGACAGAACGGAAAAACCCGACAACGATCCCAACAATAATGTGCTGTGTTGGTTTCCACTTGCAGCAATATGCAATCACTGTTAATGGCTCGCTGATGCCCAAGTGCAGTTCACCTTTGGTGGAGAGAACAGCTAAAAAGAGCTGCCAGACCCAACAAAAAGTGCTCTGCTGGTCTCTACTCACAGTGATATGAAATCACTGATCATGGATTCAAACTGCTAGAAAGAAGTTCACTTTTTGGTGGACAGAACAGCAAAAAAAAGCCACCAGACCCGACAAGAAGGTGCTTTGCTGGCCCTTGCTCTCATCGATGAGCAGTTGGTGATAATGAATCGTGGTTGCACGAGTGCAGTTCACTTTTTGGTGGACGGAACGGCAAAAAGCCACCAGGTCCATCGGAAGTGTGCTCTGCCGATCCCCATTCACAGAAATATGCTATCAGGGATAATGGAGTAGTTTAGCAGGTCAAACTGAAAAATGATCTGTGAGTGAGTTGCCGCATGCCACTGACTGCCAGGTTGAAGTGAAACCAGGATGGCAGATGTCTTTTTTTCTTCTTCTTGCATCCCTGGGGTGTCTTAGAGTGAGTGTGCCTCCCTCCCAGGGAATTGCACACAGATAGTCATTATCTACACCACTTATTCATAAGATCACCGCAGGCGGCGGGGGGGATTGCTGTCCCAGATGACACCGGCCCACTCCAACACACGTTATTTATTTTATTTTTGCACTTCTTTTGCGTTCCTTTTTCTCATGTTAGAGAAATCGTCTTGCCGTAGTTCGTTGCATCGGTAAAATTGGGTTCTTCCGCACAGCCTTAAACCTTCTTAACTGTGTATTGTTGATCTGTTGAATTAGACTTTTTGCATTTTTTGTCATATATATGTATAATTGAAGTCTATTTTATTTGAGGTCAACTGGACTGTTTGCAATATGTAGCAGGAAAACAATTTTAATTTAATGAAAATATTATAAAAAGTAAAAAAAAAAGAAAAGAAAGATGTCTTGTTGACGTATATATATATATATTAGTCTTTTTTTGAAAAAAAAAAAATTAACTGTTAAATTAACTTTAAAAAGAGTGGAAAAATATATATAAATAATAAGATATAAAATAAATATAATGTAAAAGATAAAGTAATTTACAAAATGTTAGATACACTTTTGAAAATAATCCTGAAAATAATAATATATATAAATATAGAATGATGAAATATCAAATATTACAATAACTATATAAATAAAATGACTAAAAAACCTAAAAATAATACATACATTAAAAAAAATTAACTATAAAATGGAAAAACATGTAGTTATACATACATACATACTATACGTAGCCATAATACAATACAACTTTTACTTATATCTGTACATTCGAGGAAACTGCGGGTCAGATGTATCGACATTTCGTTCTGTATACACGTGTACTAGAATGACAATAAAGTAGATCTGAATCTTAAAAAAATAAGATAATGTAATAATACTATATATATATATATATATATATATATATATATATATATATATATATATATATATATATATATTACATAATACGCTACTGTTCAAAAGTTTGGGGGTCACCCAGACAATTTTGTGTTCTCCATGAAAAGTCACACTTTCTTTGAAATAATTATCCATCCATCCGTTATCTGCACCACTTATTCCCAGTAGGGTCGCGGGGGTCTGGAGCCCATCCCAGCTATCTCCAGGAAGTGGGCAGGGCACACTCATTCACATTTAATTTGGACTGGCCAAATAACCTGACATGCATGTTTTTGGAATATGGGTGGAAACCGGAGTGCCCGGAGGAAACCCACGCAAGCGCAGGGAGAACATGCAAACTCCACACAGGAGGTTCAATCCCATGACCTCAGAACTGTGTTGCACATGGGCTAACCACTGCTAAAAGGGTTTAAAAAAACAGAAAGTATAGTTGAAACATTGAGACAGCTAGAAATGACAATTTTTCATCTAAAAAATAATTGTATTCTTTAAACTTTGCTTTTGTCAAAGAGTGGAAAAATACTGAACGGTAGTGTCAATAAATTAAAAATGTAATCAATCTTAAGCAAAAACAATGAAAATACTTTGCCAATAAAAATAAACACTTTTTCCCCCAAAATACTTTATCCAAACTTTTTTCATAAATGCACAATTATCCACCGATCTCCAAGAAGGAATCGACCTCACGCCATATTCACTGCAAGTCGCTTCCGTCAACCACTACACCATCGATCCCGAAACCCTCGAGAAGGTCCCCAAAAGGGCGGCGCCGACGAGCACCGGTGCGCGTCCCGGCCGCACACTCGTGTTCACAATGGCTCATAGATTTGGCCGCTCCATTAAGATTACAATCTGCCGTACGAGGGGGGGGGCGGCCACTTTGACCACGACTGCGTGCAATAAAGTGTGGGCAGTTTGTCTTTGTTTCACGCCGCATCGAATGTTCAAAGAAGCTTCTCAAAAACGAGAATGACTTCCCGGTCCTCGCCGCTTCCTTTTGTGCACAATCTTATCCCGTCCTAGCTTCACTTTTTGCATAATTTACTTTTGCATTTCAACAATGGCGTGCTTTCTTATCTTGAATTTGTTTTAATGGAAGAGGGAGTCCGTTCTTCCTTTCTCTTTTTTTTTTTATTGTTCCTTAGGCGGAGGGTTAATATCTCTTTTCTGCCTCACTAGTCGCGATCCCCTTTTGGTGGTGGAGCCAGTTGAGGGAATAATTAAGTGATAATTAAGCTCTTTTAATGATTTGATTCACTGGCTTTTCAAAATAAGAGCGCAGGAGTGAGGCCCTCACCTCGCCTGATGATTACGGAGATGACAATGCCGCAGTACAAAAAACAAGAAGAGGGAATTACGGTGATGTATTGGAAAAGAAATAGAACCTGGGGATTTTTTTGCACTTTTAACTTTCCTTCCTTCTGCTCTCTCTTTCTTTCTTCCTTCCTTCTTTCCTTACCCCATCTCTCTCTTCCTTCATTCATCCATTTAGTCCTATCTTTCTTGTTTGTTCCTTTATTTTTCTTTCTCCCTGTTTCTTCCTTTCTTCCTCCTTCCTTTCTCTTTCTCCCATCCTTCAGCTATCTTTTTTCCTCTTCCTTTCTTTCTTCCTTTCTCCTTCGTTTGATTCTTCCTTCGCCTTTCTCTCCCTTCCACCCCCCCTTTTGTCTCTTTTTTGCTCTTTATTTATTCCTTGTCCTGCCCTCCTTGTGTCTCTTATTTTAGCTTCCTTATTCGTCCCTTGACTTTCCCTCTCTCTTCATTCACTCCTCGCTTCGTGTCTCTTTTTTCCTTTCTCTATTCCCTATTTCCTCTCTTCTTTTCTCTCTTCACTCTTTCCTCTCTCCCTTTTTTCATCCATCCTTTCCCCATCTCTTCCTTCATGCTTTCCTTCCTTTGTCTCTCCCTTACTTTCTCACACTATTTCACTTTTCTTTCTTCCTTCCTTCCTTCTTTCCTCATTCCTTCCACTTTCCTTTTCTTTCTCCCCTTTCCCTTTTCTTCCTCTGTTCTGTACTTTTTAGTTTTCTTCCTTCCTCCTTAGTTTGTTTCTTCCTTCGCCTTTCTCTCCTTTCCTCCCTCCCCCCTTTCTTTGTATCTTTTGCTCTTTCTTTATTCCCTTTCCTCCTTCTTGTCTCTTATTTTAGCTTCCTTTTTTGTCCTTTGACTTTCCCTCTCTTCATTCACTCATTGCTTCATGTCTATTTTTCCTCTTCCTTCACTCATTCCCTCTTCCCTCCCTTCTCTCTCTTTCCACTCCTTCCTATCTCCCTTCTTTCATCTATCCTTTCCCCATCTCTTCCTTCCTGTCTTACTTCATGCTTTCCTTCCTTTGTCTCGCCCTTACTTTCTCACACTCTTTCACTTTTTTTTCTTCCTTCCTCCCCTTTTCCTCACTTCCCTCTTTCCTTCCACTTTCCTTTTCTTTCTCCCCTTTCTCCTTCCTTTCTCTCATTCGTTCCTTTTTCTGTGATTCCTTTTTCCTTTTTTTCTTTGATTCTTTCTTTTATTACTCCCCTCCCTTCCTTTCTTTCCCCCTCCCCTCCTTACCAACCTTCATCTCTTTCCTCAATATCCTCTCTTCCATACCTTCCTTCCTTCCCCTTTTCTTTTCTTCTTTCTTCTCTTCTCTTTTTTTCCCTCCTTTCCATCCTCCCTTTCTCTCTCTCACTGCCTCTTTACTTCCTCTCTCTCATTCTCTTCTCTACATCTCTTTTATTGATGCTGTCAAATCGCTGCACAAAAGTACACCACTCTTTTATCTTTTCAATAAATAGCATTGGTTAAGTACACCTTTTATGAACAGACACAGTATTTATGTTTATATAGGTTGACGCTTTTCATTCCATTTTACTTTGGAAATTTGGGAAAACGTAGAAACGTATTCTAATTGATGATATCGATTTGTATAGGAAAAAATGCTTTCGGACTTGAACGATTCGGTGGTCGGGAGAACGATACTGGCTCAAATATGGAAGTATCGCTGTAATTGTATATGTTTAAAAGGTGAATCTGCTTAAACATCCGTCCCGTTTTGCCGGCGGGTTATGAAATTTAACGCCCGGCCGATCGTCTCCGTGTGAAATGGCGAGGCCGTCTCCGTGTGAAATTGCCGGCTTGCACTGGCAAAGCAGTCCACGTTGCACTTCGTTTATGTTAAAGCGAAGGCTTTTATGAGCTTGACTCGCGGCCGTTTTGATTTGTGGCCTTTCTTGACGAAGGGAAAAAAGGGGACAAAAGAGGTCGTAAAAAAGGGAGAAAAAGATACAAAATGGAGGTATAAAAGTCACATAAATAAAAGGATGGTGGCAAAATGCTTATCATCAAATTCATTATTTTCTTCATTTTTTATCATCCGGTTGGATTTGAATGATGTGACGTTAGAAACGTATGATACACATTTTATTTTGATTAAATGGACTTCATTTTTTTTTATGTATTGTGCATATTATGTATTTATATTTTTTTCCATGTGCTTTAACCTCCACACCAAAAACAGGTGAGGTATTTTAAAATATAGTTAAAATAGAAAAATAATTGATATAAAGAAAATATAATAAATAACAAAAAGAAAGGTCATAAAACTCGTTTCATCAAATTCAGTATTATTTTGATGGAATTTGATGAAGACTAAATGATTCTCCAGAAAAGTAAATACAGTAGTATATAATTTATATAATAAATACATTTATATAATAAATACATATATATATATATATATATATATATATATATATATATATATATATATATATATATATATGTATATTTTTAAGATACAGTATATTTTACAATATACTTTCCTAATGTATTTACAATTATAAATATATTAAAATTTTTCAATCAATATGAACTGATTTTTTTCACACATGATCGTAGCTGTTATTTTTAAACAGTTTTTATTAGTTTAAAAATATAGAAATACATGAAAAATAAATGACAAACAATAAATCATGGCATAAAAGTCACATATAGAGAATAATACAGCAAAATGCCATTTTAATATTTTGATCAAATTTAATCAAATATTTTTGGGGTATTATCAACTTTTTAATTAACTATTATTATTAACTTTTTTTACATATGCTTGTGGCTCCACACTAGAATTATTTTCAATCATACTTAAAAAAATAAAAAAGTATAGTCAAAAAATTGTTTTAATACAGCAAAATGAATAGTAAATCACAAAAATATACACAATTATGGATAATGCTAATTAGCAAATGCATGACTCTCTTTTTATCAAAATTAGATTTGGAAAATGAAGCCTTTGGGAAGAGCATAATTAATGTGTCTTGGGCAAGTACAGCCTGGTGGCGCCCATCCCTCTCCAGGCCAACTCTAAATATAAATGAATATATATATATTTTTAAAAATATACTAAAAATAAATGTTGAAGTTTCTTAATTTTCAAGATCATGAACTTCTAATAAGCACATTTCCCAAAAGAACATTGGCTTTAGCCAATAGCACGTTTTGAATCCTCACAGCGTTTGTGTGTCGGCGGTTGCCACGGCGACCCAAAATACACCTGAAGCTCGAATGTCGGAAAAGGTGAGGTCACCCAAAGTTAAAATAACAATCTTGTGCGGTAAGAAAAAGAAAATGTTCGTGAGTCAGAATGTTTGCCTTTGTTGGCAGGCGTTTTTTGGCGCTTACCTGTTGTAGCATTAGCGCCTGCTGCTGCTGCAGGAGGGCCTGCAGCTGGGGGGGCGACAAAATCTGTTGCATCTGGGCGGGGGTGATCATCTGGGGGCTCATCATCGCCATCGACACCGGGACCTGCACAAAAACACACAAAAAAATGGTGACATTTCCGGCAAAAATCATTTATTCTGAGTCTATCTCGCTAGCTGTAGAAATGCTAACTGCTTATCAACATATCTAGTTACCTATTTATCAATCTAGATAGCCGCCCATCTATCTCTGAATAAATACTCATTAGCTGTCCATCCAGTTGGCTAAACTAACACAAAGAATCTATTGATCCATCCAGGTGGCTAGCTAGCTAGCAGTTCTTCTATCCAACATTTTTTTATGATTTTGAGCTATATTTCTAGCTAGCAAGATTAACACTAAACACCATCCATCCATTTAGATGGGCAGCAATCCATCTACCTAGCTAGATAATTCGATATTAACGATCTGACCCTAACCCAAGCTAGCTTAATGTTAGACATCCAGTGATCCAGATGGCTAGCTAGCTAGAAATTCGTCTATCTAGCTAGCTAGTTACCAAATAATCTCTCCATCCAACATGATATATAAGCATTCACGTTATATCTAGCAAGCTTGTTAAATGCTAACCCTAATCCATCCCTCCATCCAGATACATGGCAATCCGTTTATCTGGCTAGCTTAAAAAAAGTATTACCCATCTATTCAGCTAGCTAAATAAATCCTAGGCATCTATCGATCGATCCATTCAGATGGCTAGCTAACTGGTAAGACATCCCTCCAATTAACTTGATCATTAATTATTAAGTATATATTTAGATAGCTAGATAAATGCTACACAGTGTCCACCCATCCATCCAGATAGCTGGTCATTAATCTATCCACCTAGCTGTTTTTTAGCGATTCATCTAGCTAGCGGGATAAACACTAGAAATACATCTACTGATCACTCAAGATAGCTAGCCAGCTAACACTAAACTTCATACACCCATCCATCTATTCACCCAGATAGCTAGCAATGGCTAGCTAGATAAATGCTACACAGTGTCCACCCATTCATCCGCATAGGTAATCATTGATCTATTCATCTAGCTGTTTATTAGCAATTCATTTAGCTAGCGGGATAAACACTAGAAATACATCTACTGATCACTCAAGTTAAAACTAAATTTCATACACCCATCCATCCATCTATTCACCCAGATAGATAGCAAAGGCTAGCTAGATAAATGCTACACAGTGTCCACTCATCCATCCAGATAGCTGGTCATTGATCCATCCATCTAGCTGTTTATTAGCGATTTATCTAGCTAGCGGGATAAACACTAGAAATACATCTACTGATCACTTAAGATAGCTAGCCAGCTTACACTAAACTTCAAACACCCATTCATCCATCTATTCACCTAGATAGCTAGCAATGGCTAACTAGACGAATGCTACAGTGTACACCCATCCATCCACATAGCTAATCATTGATCTATCCATCTAGCTGTTTATTAGTGATTCATCTAGCTAGCGGGATAAACACTAGAAATACATCTACTGATCACTCAAGATAGCTAGCCAGTTAACACTAAACTTCATACACCCATCCATCTATTCACCCAGATAGCTAGCCATGGCTAGCTAGATAAATGCTACACATTGTCCATCCATCCAGATGGTAATGAATCATTTGAGCTATTTATTAGTTATCCATCTAGCTAGTGGAATAGACACTTGAAATACATCTACTGATCCATCAATATAGCTAGCTAGCTAGCTAAGACCTCCATTCATCCACCCAGATAGCTAGAAAATCATCCATCTAGCAAGCTAAATATCAGTGATCCATCAGGCCCGATTCATGGTAAATGCATTTATTTGAAATAGCACAACATTTAACAAAAATCTTTTCCCATTTATCACAACTGATTACAATCTGTCGCTAAGCAGAGTTTACGCGGTGTAACCGCCTCCCAGGCTAGTGAGCAAGATGACGAGAACTCAAGTGAGGAGTTTATTTACACGTAGGCGTTCCGCGGGGCAGCTGCTACTTTGTAACACGTATCAAATAAACATTGGGATATGGTAGCGGTGAATAAACATGCCGCTAAAGACTTGCTAGCGCGTTTTGCTAGCGCGTTGTCAAAAATAATTGAGGCAATTTACGATGCAGAACTGCGATAGGCGATTTTCATCTCCAAAATAATAAACAGGTCTTATCTGACTCTATAAACACGTGATTACACGGCCCGGGTATTCCGCAGAAAGACGACGTCCCGGCTGTCAGATGCTGATCTTGAAAAATAAAAGAAAAATGTTGCTAATCTGATTGTAAACAACGCACCTCAAAGGAAAACCTGGCAAAATAACATAGTTGACATGCGAAAATTCACGGACAAAGGAGAGGGAAGGCTAATGAAGAGCAGATTAGCAAAAGGTTGAGTGTAGCATCTCTGTTAGCGTCTTCGGCCGCATCGATAAAGCATTCTGCCTGGCAGATACAAATAATCATGCGCGTGGTGTCGGCGCCGTGGCACTTTAATAGAGAAAGACGAGCTACCGATGGATTTATGGCATCGCGTTTATCTACGGACCGACGCTTGTCATGGCGGAGAGTTAAAGAAGGCCTCGGAACTCAACTCAGTCAAGGAATAACATTTGGATACTTCTTCCCTATTTTATTCCTCTCTTTAATTCTTCCTTCATTGATTACTTTCTCCCTTCCCCTCTCTCTCTCCCTTACATCTCACTCTTAACAACGTCCTTGCTTTCTTTCTCCCTTCCTTCCTTTTCTCCCTCTCATCCTTTTTCTCTTTCCTTTTTTATTTCCCTTCATTCCTATTTTCTCATTCTTCCCTCTTTGCCTCCATACCTTCCACCCTCAGTCTCTTTTTAATTGCCTCTCTCTCTCCTCATTCCGTCTTGTTTTTCTTGTCCTCACTTCCTTCCTTTCTGCGACCCTTCTTCACTTCCTTCCTTACTCTCACCCCATTTCTTACTTCCTTCCTTATTCTCCCCCTTATCCTTTCTTCCTTAATCTCTCCCAATCTTCCACCTTACTCTCTCCCAATCTCATTCCTTCCTATCCCCCTTCTCAGTCTTTCCTTCCTTCCTCTCTCCCTTCTAATACATTTTTTACTCTCTCCCTTCTCCTTACTTTCTTCCTCCCTCGTCTCCTTTATTCCACTCTCTTCTCCTTACTGCGACCCTTCTCACTTCCTTCCTTACTCTCTCCCCGTCTCTTACTTCCTTCCGTCCTCCCTCCCTTCTTCTTCCTTCCTTACTCTCTCCCTTCTACCTTCCTTAATATTTCCCTTCTCCTTCATTCCTTCCCATTCCTCTCTCTCCTTTATCCTTCCTGTCTTCTTCTCCTTTATCATTCCTTCCTTCTTTCAGCTCTCCCTTCACTTTCCTTAAGTCGTTCCTCTCTTCATTCATTCTTTCCACTCTTCCTTCCTCTTCCTTCTTTAGTCTTGCCTTTTTACCTTTTTTACTCTCATCCTGATCCTTCATTAATTCCCCTCTCTCTCCATTCTCCTTCCTGTCTTCTTCTCCTTTCTCATTCCTTTCTTCTTTCTCCTCTCCCTTCACTTTCCTTCATTCTTTCCTCTCTTCTTTCATTCTTTCATTTTTCCCTTCCTTTTGCTTCTTTACTCTCTCCCTTCTCCTTTATCCCTCCCCCTTTCCCTTTCCATTCTCCTTCCGGTCTTCTCCTTTCTCATTCCTTCCTTCTTTCTCCTCTCCCTTCACTTTCCTTCATTCTTTTCTCTCTTCTTTCATTCTTTCTTCACTCCCTTCTCCTTTCCTCTCTTCTTTTATTCTTTCCTCTCTCCCTTCTTCTTTCTTCATCCAAGTCTCTTTGCTTTTTCTTCTTCCAGGGAGCATTAAGTGACTCAACTAATCTGATTTTTGCTAACAACACCAAATTTAAAAATAACACTGAAAGTTGGGTCGTGCGTGATATTGGACTTCAATGAGAAATGGACACAACCATCCATCCATCCATCCATTATCTGCACCGCTTATCCTCAGTAGGGTCGCGGGGGTGCTGGAGCCTATCCCAGCCATCTTCGGGCAGTGGGCAGGGGACACCCTGAACCGGTTGCCAGCCAGTCGCAGGGCACACAGGGACAGCCAATTAGCACGCTCATTCACACACCCAATTTGGACCGGCCAATTAACCTGACATGCATGTTTTTAGAATGTGGGAGGAAACTGGATTGCCCGGAGGAAACCCACGCCAGCACGGGGAGAACATGCAAACTCTGCACAGGAAGGTTGGTAGCTGGATTTGAACCCATGACCTCAGAACTGTGCCACATACGCGCTAACCACCGCGCCGCCGAGCAGGGGATGGACACAACATTCCTAAAAAAAAATAGACTGCACAACTAAAATTGATATTATTTAATTGTCTCTTGGATCTTGTTGATATTGTTCTAGCCAAGTTGCACATCAGGAGAATTACTCAGGGCTGCACTCGGAGTGGGCGGGGCGAGTGAAAAAGGAAAGAGAACGAGATGATGGGTGCCACTTGGCACGGTGCCAGGCCGCCAAATAAAACGCCGCCATTCCTCGCCTTCTGTTTCTGACGCGTTGACATTTGAAGTCGCGGGTGCGGCGCTTATCCCAGTCGTAGCACCTTACCGCGGTTGAGTCGTTAATGCCTGACGCCGTTAATTGCCCCTATAATCTAATATCACAAAGCTCGCTGATTACTGGGGGGGGGGGGGGGGGGGGGGGGGGGGGGGGCTGGCTATTGGGGGTGCCACACCGTGCCAGGCAGTAAGCGAGCGCCAAACAAAGGCGGTGCCATTAAGCGTTTGACGGGCGCCACAAAAGCGCCCGACAATGCCCGATGATATTTTGCCAGGCTTTGTCTCTGCCCGGCGGCCCCCGCCTACCATTTCTCCCCTTTTCATTTAGAGGCTTGAATAGGAAGCGGCAGAAAAAGCGGCCCCCGTTTCCACTCAGACGCTTATTAAATGCGCTTCGTTTTAACCCCCTTCATCGACCCCCCCCCCCCCTTTTTTTTTGTTGCATGTTAATTTAAAAGAGGGAGATGTGAGTGCAGATTAGTGCCAGGATGGCAGAGAGAGAAAATGAGGACGTCGCTGATGGAAATTTAAGAAATCATCATTAAGATGTGTGGTCATGTCTTGCTTTTTCTACCGGTATTCTTATTCTGTTTTCCAAAGGATATTTTAGATATAACTATAACCTTTGGCCTTCTTTCCTTTCTAACCTCTCACCTTCCCTTCCCTTCTTCACAACTTCCTCATTCTTCCCTTTATCTTTCCTTCCTTCACAACTTCCTCCCTTTTTTTCTTTCTCACCTCTTTCTTTGCAACTTCCCTCTTCTCTTTATCATCTCCTTCCGTCGCAACTTCCCCCCTTTTTACCTGTCTTACCTCCTTCCTTCCTTTGCAACTTCCCCCTTTTTTCCGTTTCTCGCCTCCATCCTTTTCTTCCTTGTCAACTTCCCCCTTTTATCTTTTTCTAGCTTCTTTTGTTGCTTCCTTCCTTCCTTTTAATTTTCTTTTATATATTCCTTTTTATCTTCACAACCTCCCACCATCCTTCCTTTACATCTTCCTTCTTTTTGTGGTTGTTTTGCAAATACCCCCTTCTTTTCCTTTTCATTTCCTTCCTTCTTCTTATCCTTTCTCTCATCATTTTTATCCCCCCCATGTCTTTCACTCTCTCTGCCCCTTTTCTTTCTTATTTTCCTTCCTTCCTTTCTTCCATAACCGCCTTGTATCTGACATCCTTCATTTTTATCAATCTTCTTTCTTTCCGTCATCTTCTCCTTCTTACTTCCTCTCATCTTTCCTTCCTTCCATCCATTCATTTATCCTTCCTTCCTTCTTGTGCTCCCTTGGTTTCCCTTTGCCATCCTTCATTTGCTCCTTCCTTTCTCTCATTCTTTATTCTTTCCTTCTTGCTTCCTTTAAAAATGTATATATTTTAGCACGAGTCTCTCTTTTCATTTTCAAGTAGGTCATCCTTCCAATTGGCTTATAAAAATACACGGTAAAGGTACATTCACCTCACACTTGAGTCAAAAATAACCCAAATTGGCCTAAAGCGAATACATTTTAAAACATCTGCAATAGATTCTTTACGCATCCTTTATTTAAAGAAGAAAGCGTCAGGCCTATGTCGGCGTGGCCTATTAAAATGCGTCGCCAATAACCAGATTTTAAAAAAAGAAGTATTTATTACATGTCGGGCTATCACACAGCTCCTTTCATTAAGATGCGGAAATCAGTGAGGCTGAGCGGGCTTGTGCCTCGGGCCCGCCGCTGCCTGACAGGGGTCAACCCCTTGCCAGGGAGAGCCGGAGTCGGGGGAGGAACGAGCGAGGGGGAGGGACGAGGATGCGAGATGGCGGAGACAGCCCTGTCGTTTACAGAGAGTGGAGGAGTAATTAGAGGGCTTGTTTGAAGAGGGAGTTTAACTGATTAACAAAGGAAGAGAGGGAGCGGCGCAAAGACGGAAAATGGAAAGAGGAGAAAGGCGGACGGTCCCCGGAGGAGAGAAGCCGAAAGGGGGGAGACGGAGGGGGGACACGCATGCGGCATCTCAATGAGGGAAGCGTCCCTCTCTTCTCCCTTGATGACTTCCCATCGGAAAGTAGAATGAGGGGAAGCCCCGCTCCACGTCCGATTCCCATATTGCAGCGGTAGCTTCGGCACCGCGACCGCACGCGTTATCTCAGAGGAAGGCGTTGAACTTTCCAGATCTCAAACTTGATTGCGTTGACTTCATTTGCAAAAGCGCCTCCTACAATCCTGCACGGGTTGATTAAACACGCAACCTTATTTTTGCATTTCGAGAGAACCGATTGGGATAAATCTAGCAGAAGTTGTACATAATTCAGTGGCCTTAAAAGAAGAAATCCAACGCCGATCATAAGAACCAGAGTTTCAAACCGCAACTCCAGCCCCAACCTTGTCTTGGATCTTTAAAGTCGGTTTAAAACCCTTATTTGAAGCCCAAACCCTAACTCCTAACCAAGCTCTTAACCCTTGCTCCTAACCCTAGCTCCTAAACCTATTTTGGGAACCTACATTCAATTTAGAAACCTAACATAGAGCTAAAACCCTAGTTCCTACACACTTTTCACGGCCAAATTCAAGCATTTTTATATAACTTTCAAGGACAATTTTCAGGTTTTTTCAGTACCATTAAAAGAAGAAATCCAATCCTAAGAACCAGAATTTCAAACCACAACTACAGCCCCAAACTTGTTTTGGATCCTTAAAGTCAATTTTAAGCCCAAACCCTAGCTTCTCATCCTAGCTCTTAACCCTAGCTCCTAACCCTAGCTCCTCACCCTAGATCAGGGGTGGAGAACAAGTTTGACACAAAAGGCCGACATTTTTAACTGTGAGAGTCACAACACGCACTGAACTGCCATGACAGACAAACACAAACACACACAATTAAAAACATATTATTTCCCATAACACACTCCTCTCCTTAATACAACAAGTATTGTTCTTGTGTTGATTTCAAGGAAAGTGTCCACCCTCAATACACACAAAAAAAACTGAACATGAAACAAGGCAAATAGCCAGAGTATATATGAGTCAAAGAGCCGCATTCTTATTGGCCAAGAGCCGCATGCATCTCTAGAGCCACGTGTTCGCCACCCCTTGCCTAGATCTTCACCCTAGCACCAAATTGTAACCCTGCTCTAAACCTATTTTGGAAACCTACATTCAATTTAGAGCTAAAACCCTAGCTCCTAGCCCGAACTCTGTTTCAACCCACAACCCCATTCTGGAATCCTACATTCAGTTTAAAACCCTAATTTTGAGCTAAAACACCAGTTCCTACACCTAACTTTAGCTGTAAACCCTTGCCTCAACCCAAAATTTGGTGTAATGCCCTAATAAGAGCAGCTAAACCTTAATTTTTTAACACAAGCTCCAATCCTGTTTTGAAACTAAAACACAAGTTTAAAACCCTTATTTGAAGCCAGAACACTAGCCCAACAACTAACCTTAAGAAAATAATTTCAAGCATTTATGAGCCCTTCACCTAAAATGGAAGTACTTTTCAAACCTTGAAAACACAATGTTAAGATGTTAGCATCTTCTAGGATTTCAAGCACCTGTACAAACCCCGATCTACTCTCATTTCCTGAAAATTCAACGAAAATTCAACAAAATAACGAGATGCATACTGTTACAGTCTGGGTCATTTTTTTTTTCCAAATGAATCCAGTTTATGTAAAACAACTTAGAAAAATGGGTCGTATTGGGCTGATTTGATTTGAGTTTGAGATGGACCAAATCCAATCATCAGAATAATTGTAAAGACTTGTTAGGGTCGAGTGGAGGACCCATATGCAGGGAAGCAAGAAACGAGACTGGTCTGCTTGAAAATAATAATAATAATAAGAAAACTTTATATTCAGCTAAATCCTTTTTAGGGTGAAAACAGCATTTTAGAGAAATTTCAATCTGGTTTATGGAGCAACCACAGCAGAGACTGCCCTTGTAAGATTTAGAAACCTGGTGGGCATCTCTGGTACTGTTCTGAACTGGTTTTGTTCTTATCTCACATTTCTTTGTGGGTATGGATGCATGTTCCTCCAGAACCCATGAAATTACAAGTGGGGTTCCTAGGGTTCGATCTTAGACCCAGTACTTTTTAACATGTATATGTTTCCCCTTGGGGATGTCATCAGGAGACACGGAGTGAACTTCCATAGTTACGCTGATGACACCCAGCTCTACATTGCCGTGTCCCCGCGAGACGTAGAGATACCCTTTTAAATTGCATTTCAGATATCAAGTCATGGACGGCAGAAAACGTCCTCCAGCTCAACCAGGACAAAACAGAGGTTTTACCCATTTATCCTGAAAGTCGGAGAGAGAAACTTTGACCTTTAGATTATATTAAAAACGTGAGCTCAATTTAAATTCACAAATCAAAAACAGAACTAAAATAGTTTTTTATCCTCTTAAGAATATAGCCGGAGTCCTTCTCTCCCGTTTAGATGATTGTAATGCCCTGTTCTCCGGTCTTCCCAAAAAAAGAGCTTTGTTAGCTCGGTTACAAAACTCCACAGCATGGGTGCTTACGGGGACCAGAGGGGAGGTATCACATGACACCAGCTTTAAAATGGCTGCATTGGTTCCCTGGAGGTCCCGGAGGTCCTCTGGCAGCGGCCTGTTAACTGTTCCCAGGGTGAGGACCAAAACCTATGGCCAAGCAGCATCAGCCACTTTGGTCCTCATCGATGGAACAGTCTGCCGGAGGACATAAGGTCTGCAGGGACCCTTGATCAGCTTGAGACCCACTATTACAATATGGCTTTTGATTGATCATTTTTATTTTTGATCTGTTTAACTTCTCATCTTTTACTGTATAATACTTGTCTTTTATTCTACACTTTTATGTTTTGTTCTGTGGTTCTTTTTGCTTTTATATTAGTGAGGTTTTCACAGTTTTGGCGTATGCTAGGTTATTTATACAGCACTTTGAGTGGCGATGTTTTGCCTGAAAAGGGCTTAACAAATCAATTTGATTTGATTTGCAGGGTTTGTACGGGTGCTTGAAATCCTTAAAAATGCTGGCATTTTAACGTTAAAGGATTGAAAAGTGGGCGGCGCAGTGGTTAGTGCGTGTGCGGCACAGTTCTGAGGTCATGAGATCGAACCTTCTGTATGGAGTTTGCATGTTCTCCCCGTGCTTGGGTGGGTTTCCTCCGGGCACTCTGGTTTCCTCCCACATTCCAAAAACATGCATGTCAGGTTCGTTGGCGGTCCAAATTGTCCTTAATAGTAAATAAGCGAGTGAGTTGTATGTCTTTGTGTCGCCTGCCCACTGCCCGAAGATAGGGATTCAGCACCCCCGCGCCCCTAACTGAGGATAAGCGGTGCAGGTAATGGATGGATGGATGGAGGCCCCTATCCATGACTAAATGGGGAAAAATATACATGTTTTGTTTTTGCACTGACGACAGCTCCTTCCCTCATGGACTTTTTGATTTTTTTTTACACAGAACTTTTTAAAGAAATAAACATTCATATTTATTTCTTTATTAACTCATCATTTCAAGGGAATTTGATGTATAAACAACATCGGTGACTACTCAGGAGTGGAATACCTGGGCCGGAAACGGTCCTGGAAAAAAAACGATACGGCACCCAAACCAGAATACTAATAGCAAGGTCATAAATAGCAGTAGCGTGTCTGTCGTCGCCATAATGGCCCCCAAACGGGCTCTGGGTTTAAACGATGTGCACCTTGCCTGGGGGTCTACGGGGACACACGGGAGAGAGCCGTAATTGAAAAAATGACAAGGGAGAATGGCAGGGAGGGGGCGCGAGGGGGCCCGCAATTGGCCCCCCGCCACCCCCCCTCCAGCAGTGCTTTTTATCCCTGTCAGTGCGCATTAGCACCTCTCCCCTTCTCTGTTGCTGCGCCTGTCACACACCAGCTAGCAAAACTGAAGACATGGAAATTTGTGTTGTTTGCATGCATGCGTGACCCATCCACCCCGACACAAAAGAGGAGGGGGGATCCTTTGCTCTAAACAAAGTGAATCCCCTTGCACTCGTTTCTCCAAAAGCCGTACAGGTAAAAGGACCAAATGAGGCCAGCAGCAAGCGGGTCGTAAATTGTGTCGACTTACGAGCACGACTCGGCAAGGTCCGCGTTGAGAAGGAATGCCGTCCATCGCCCACTAGGAAACTATCACCGACGTTTTGTATTCTGTGTTGACAACGTACTGTTGTGCTCCTCAATTGTTGTATATTGTATCGATTTACGAGCACAACTCGACAAATTCCAAACGAATCAAAAGGCGCTCATTCGTCCACTTTCAAACTACTGACGGTGTTTGGATTTTTCTCGTAAGTTGTCGGAAGTAGTTTTAACTTACAAGCACAACGATACAAGTTGCAAATGTAAACAAAATGCCGTCAATCGTCTGCTACAAAGATACTGACTGTGTTATTAATTTCATGTTTAGCGACGCATTTCCTGTGTTGTCCTCAGTTGTGTCGACTCACGAGCACATTTCGACAGGTTCCACATCAAAACTAAATTCCATTAATTGTCCACATTTTAAAACCAAGTTGACAGGTTTTAAGAGTCCGTAAACCCAAATAAATTAGTAGAACGCGAGAAAGGCGAGGCGATAAATCAAAATGTAATCAAGGATTGATGAGACATTTTCTTAACATAGGTTTGTCATAATGAGCTGTGTTGACTTACGAGCACAACTGAACAGGTGCCACGTGTAAACAAAATTGAATCCACTACAAAGCCAGCCTTTTAAATTTTATGCTCAGCGAGACGTTTACTCAATGTATGATTGTGCTTATAAGTTGTAGTCAGTGGTGTTGACTTACGAGTACGGCTCGACAGGTTCTACATCGAAGGAGAATGCCATTAATCGTCCACTACGAAACCATCGCCAGTGGTTTGAATTTTGAGCCCGATAAAACAACGTACAGTTTTGCTCGTAGGTTGTTGTAAATTGTATTGGCTTACGAGCATAACTCAAAAAATTCCAATGTACGATTGTGCTCGTAAGTTGTAGTAAATTCTGTTGACGTATGAGCAGGTTACAGATTGAAACAGAAAGCAATCAATCGTCCACCTTAGAACAGAATGTAAAGTTGAGTGAGACTTTTTCAATGTAAGATTGTGTTGGTAAGTTATCATAAGTTGTGTTGACTTACGAGCACAACCCTACAAATCTGCATCAAAAAGGAATGCCTTTAACCACCACTACATTTCTGTTTGGCAGGGAAATTTCACAACTCATAATCGTCCTCGTAAATTGTCGTTTGTTGTGTTGACTTACAGACACAACTCAACAGGTTGCATATGTAAACTCTCATTGATCGACCACTTCAAAACAATTGAATGTTTTGAATTTTTCGTTTACTAAGATGCTTTCTCAACGTAAGATTGCGCTTATAGGTTGTTGTAAATCGCGTTGACTTACGAGCACAACTCATTAGGTTGCACATGTAAACAAAATATCATCAATCTTTTGAATTTTATATTGAGTAAGACGTTGTCTCGACGTACGATTGTGCTCGTAAAGCGAGTTGACTCATGAGAGAGCGTAACTCGACGGGTTTTACTTTGAAAGAAAATGCCATCCGTCTCCTACTTCAAAATTCTTGACGCAGTTTCGAATTTTATGCTTAGTTAGATGTTTTCTCGACATTACGTTCCCGCTCGTAAGTTGTGTTGACTTACGAGCGCAACTAAACAGTTTCTACTTCGAAACAACATGCCATCAATCGTCCACTTCAGAACGAGGTAAAAGAACAAAAAGAGGTGAGGAGGGGAGTGGGTTAAGGGTTTGTAGGGAGGGCTTCGGGGGCTCTACAAGAGAGGACTGAAGAAGAAAGGCGACGAGTAAAAAAAAAAAAAAGTAAAGGAGTCCCAACTGTGTGAAGAGTGTTTGGAAGCGAGGGTCAGAGCGTTACTGGAATTAAAAGAGCTTTCATAGTGGGGCCAGAGTATCCCCACTCACAAATCCTCAAGGGCGGGGGCAACAAGAAGTGTCGTGATCATCCTGGACACCAGATATGAGTTTTCGACTTAGAAGAACGTCGGAATGTGGGCACAAAATTTCGTTCGAATGCTTTTACAACATAGGGAACGTAAAAATATTAGAATGTACACAACATGTATCTAACAATGATAAAATTGTTTGAATTTTAGTATCTAAACAACAAAAAACACAGGAGCTAGGGTTTGGGCTTTAATTAAGGGTCTTAAACTTGTGTTATGGTTTCAAGAAAACATACTTAACAATAAAAGAATAAAACATTTGTTATGCTATTTCACCCTTTTTAACTCAATGGTACTACATTCATATCGGATCTTTGATGTTTGTAGCCATCATTGACAAATGACAAATAAAGTACCTTTGCCTCATTTGTTTGGAGTTGCTAAAACTCAAACTTATCCCGAACTTCAGTCTCATAGTTTGGATTGTAGACGCTGCCCTACTTTGAATTTGTTGCTCAGTTGCATCGGTGCAATATCTTGTAAGTTCAAGGTTTATATAAGTATGTTTAAGGCTTGTAAAGTAACCTGTACTGTTTTGTACTAAAAAATAGACATTTACTCAAATAATATGCTCTATAGAATTATGTTTAACTAATTTTTGGAAGATAAGCTTGAAGAGGTCCTCCGTCGTGGTAAAAAGTGGCCGAAAAAAGCGTTCTGACCATTTTCTCAACCGCGTCAGGCTTTCTTATTCCACTTTCATTTCAAAAGAAAGGGGTCACCTCTTCTTTACACTTTACACCAACCATATCGAATGGATGCACGAGATATTAAACAATAACGTTCTTAAATGTTATATTGTCAAAGTTCTTAGCGCGCTGGAGATACAGTATAGAATGTTCATACGCGAACTAGGAAGAGGAAGTGTATTTCTTTTTCCGGGTGACCTCTCACAGCGCCACCACACGCTGGCGGCAGAAAAAAGCACTACAGTAATGTAGTGCACACAATAAAAAAAAATCTAACTTACAGCGTCTGTATGACTTGAACGTAACTTCATATTTCTCAGTTCACTCAAGTCTTTACCTTCAACAAATAAGTTACTTGACCTAGCTAAAAAAGTAACAATAGGTTCCAATGTAGTTACCTTTAAAAGTAAAATTGTTCAAATGTAGCGAGATAAAAAGGTTAGGTGTCCAGATAAAAAGGTACACATGTAGCTAGAGAACTAGCTAGAAAAGGTAAGTTCGATAACTCAAATTGTAAAAAGTGTTTAACTTGATAGGAAGTTACAAGCACTTTGAGTGGAAATGTATTGCCTGAGAAGCGTTGAACAAATACATTTGATTGGATGCAAAGGTTGCTTGCTAGAAAGGTACAAAAGTTGCTAGGTAGCTAGCTAGAAAGTTTCAAAGCCAGCTAGCTAGAAAGGTAAAAACGTAGCTACAAGGGTAAAAGTCCCAAGAAAGTTTGTGATAAGGGGAATGAAAAGAAGGGTAAAAACAATCCAATTGAAGAAGCAAATGGTTGCGGAATACGAAAACGGTCAAAGAACCTAGGTAGCTAGCTACAAAGGTTCAAAGGTAGCTAGCTAGAAAGCTAAAACGTAGCTAGATAGCTAGCTAGAAAAGGTAAGTTCGATAACTCAAATTGTAAAAAGTGTGTAACTTGATAGAAAGTTACAAGAACTTTGAGTGGAAATGTATTGCCTGAGAAGCGCTGAACAAATACATTTGATTGGATGCAAAGGTTGCTTGCTAGAAAGGTACAAAAGTTGCTAGGTAGCTAGCTAGAAAGTTTCAAAGCTTGCTAGCTAGAAAGGTAAAACGTAGCTAAATAGCTAGCTACAAGGGTAAAAGTCCCAAGAAAGTTTGTGATAAGGGGAATGAAAAGAAGGGTAAAAACAATCCAATTGAAGAAGCAAATGGTTGCGGAATACGAAAAGAGTCAAAGAACCTAGGTAGCTAGCTACAAAGGTTCAAAGGTAGCTAGCTAGAAAGCTAAAACGTAGCTAGCTAGCTAGCTAGAAGGGTAAAAGTCCCACGAAAGTTTGTTATAAGGGGAATGAAAAGAAGGGTAAAAAACAATCCAGCTGACGAAGGAAATGGTTGCGGAACACAAAAACGGTCGAAGAACCTAGGTAGCTAGCTAGAAAGGTTCAAAGCTAGCTAGTTAGAAAGGTAAAAACGTAGCTAGATAGCTAGGTAGAAGGGTAAAAGTCACAAGAAAGTTTGTGAATGAAAAGAAGGGTAAAAACAATCGAGTTGAAGAAGAAAATGGTCGAACTGTCGAAGAATATTTACCATTGAAGCGCTGCTGAGAGTTACAGGAAATTGTTTAAAAATGTAGCTTTTTAAGTTAACCATTAAACTGCTGTTCAAGGGTACAGTCAATTCTTCCAAATTATTTGATATTCTTTCAAGACAGCTAGATAAATCAAATTAGTGATCAATCTATTAACGCTAACACCCATCAAAGCATTAATCCCGATGGCTGGCTAGCTTGACAGAAATCCCTTTATCCAACGTGATAAACAAATATGACCTATGTATCTAGTTAGCTCAATAACATTGTTTGATATTAGTATCTTTATTAAGTTTCAACATTATCATCTACACATTCAAACATTTGGATACACAGCTTTATTCCAATTTTAGCTAACCTGCATTGGCCTCCTGTTAGCTTAAGATGTGGTTATGTTGGTATTATACAAAATCCTACATGGACTTGATCCCTCATATCTTTCAGATTTCATTTCCTCCTATGTTCCGGTCCGGAGCCTTCGCTCTGAAAACACTGGTCTACTAGGGATCCCAAGAGCCAAGAAGAAATCTGAAGATTGGAGAGCATTGTCCATTCGGGCCCTGGTGCTGTGGAATGCTCTTCCCCCCTGAGATTGGATCTGCAACTTCAGTGGAACGGTTTAAATCCAAGCTTAAAACACACTTTTATTCTATAGCATATGAATAACCTATATTTTATGTTGACAATATCTGTGTATTATTTGCCCCCATGTAGGTTTTAGATCAGGGGATGGTATCATGATAGTCCGTGGTTTGCAATCATCTGTGGTCTGTGCAGCCCTTTGAGACTCTTTGTGATTATGGGCCAAACACATAACTGACTTGACTATTCCTATTTTGGGTTATTTAGGTATCTGTTGAATTCATATTTTGTATCATTTGGAAAGCATAGGAACGGATAAAAGTAAATAACATTGCTTCATATTGGAAAGAATGCTTCGTTTCTTGAACAATTCATTATGGAAAAGCATCGACACGGCTTAGTGTTCCTATTAGCGAGCCGGGAGGTGCGTGCACAAAAAGACACGCACTGGTGCCGAAGTACCCTCCTTGACAAAATGAAAAGAAACTTCAGAGGACAGTGACACACCATCAAGTTCAAGTGGAAAATACAGAAAACGCACCTCTACGACCCCCCCCCACCAATGTCCATCTAACGCCCCAGTGCCCCCGGATAAAAATGACAACACACTCCCAGAAAACACACAAACGCCAAGGCACACCGCCACCCGCTATTGTTTCATTATCGATTTCGCTCATGTTTCAAATCACAAAATAAGTTTCACACTCCAGTGCTCGTAAGCGGGACCCTCTCGTCGCCGGACGGCCCCATCCAAACTGTCAGGAGCCCCCCGAAGGACCCCACCTCCCCACCCCCCACCGGCTTTGTTCAGCCTGTCCGACACACACACGGTCGCTAGCGAGCTGGCAACTCGTCGCACATCGAGTGCTAGAAACTGTCGACTAAACACTTTGAGCCTCGGACAAAAGGAGCGCTTGGGGAAAAACACTTTAAACGGAAATAATGGCGGCGGGGAAGAAGGGCCGCTTGAGTCCCGCCCTGAGGGGCAAAGCACTCGTCTTTTCACATATTTTTTCTTTTTTTTGGTGACGCTCGTCATAAAGACGTTTAAACAATAGGCGCTTGAGTTTGTTGAGGTTGAAAAGAAACGAGGAGTGTTGACTTACGAGCGCAGCTCAACAGGTTGTACGTGTAAACAAAACGCCATCGACCGTCCACTATAAAACAATAGCCAGCGGTTTAAATTTATGTTTCGTGAGACATTTTCTCAATGTATGGTTCTTGTGTTGACTTACGAGCGCAACTCAACAGGTTCAACATGTAAACCAAACGCCATCAATTGTCCACTACAACACAATTGCCATCAGTTTGAATTTTAAGTTTAGTGAGACATTTTTTCAACGTACAATTGTTGTCATATGTTGTGTTGACATACGAGCGCAACTCAACAGGTTCAACATGTAAACCAAACATCAACCTCAGTGAACACTAGGAAAGCCCTGACTCCCACCTGTCTATTGCTCCCGTCTGTCCCCAGGCTCCGACCCGTTTTTGATCCCGACCACGTCTACTCTCCCGTCCTGGCTTTCGACCTCTTTTGACTCCGACCACATCTACTCTCCTTTCCTGGCTGACGACTCGCTTCTGACAAGGTTTTTGCCCTCCTGTCCCGGCTACCGACCCCTTTTACTGTTCCCGACACCGCCATCGCTCGCCATGGAAGATCCACTGCCGCGTTCAGCGCGACCTGCTTGCCGCGTCCAGCGATCCCCGGATCGTGGGTGCAACCCTTTCTCTTTCTTTCAATAAAACTTGTGAGAAACGCAACGCAATTGGGTCCTGTCTCCGTTCTGGTCTTGACACCAAACATTAACGCTAGTAAAAACAATTCAATAATATTACCTGCTTTTTTGCGTGGAATGTTGTACCTCATAACAGAATTTTTTGGAGCATTAAGAAGCATTTTGTGATTGTATGCAATTACTAAGAATTTTATGTTCTTTACTATGCCGGTGTACTGACAACTCATTTTCTATAAAAAACTACGAAAATTTGATAAAATAAAACTACTAATGTTGTTTTGTTTTACAAATCTGTCAATTGGCAGTGTCTAAAATAACGTCTGCCCGAATGCCCGGGGCGTGCATCTTTTACGTCGGGCGTACAACTTACACAACGTCTCAGCCCTGGTGGCCGTCAACTTTTGCAAGAAACAAACAAAAAAAGAAAACGAAATACAGTAATTCCTCGGTTATCGCGGTTGATGGGGACCAAAACCACCCGCGAAAAGTGAAAATCCGCGAAGTAGCGACGCCCCTTCAAAAATGCTTACAAAAATAAATACATATATATATTTTATTTTATCATCAATAATTTTGAGACCTGCGAAGCTCTGAACCCGCGAACATGGAACTACAAAGCAGCGGCACCCCTTCAAAAATGCTTAAAAAATATATATTTTTATTTTATTATTATTATTTTTTTTTAATTATTATTATTTTTTAGACCCCCGAAGCTCTGAACCCACGAACTTGGAACCGCAAAGTAGCGAGGTCCCACTGTATTTTTTTTTTTCAAGTCAAACGTTTTGCTTTATTCCGATTTCGAAATCTTCGTTCGGTTTAGAAATTTCGTAATTTCGGTTCATTTGGCAATTTGCATACTCGGCAGCCAATCCGAAGCCTGCATCGAATAACTTCCTGCTTCCAGACTCTCCCGAGCGTTATCAGGTTGCATATAATTTTCTAAAGTAGACGCACTGCAAACAAAAGAAAAATGGATAAGTGGTTAGGAATCAAGCCAAAACCTCAGACCCAGAAGAAAGATTCAAAAGAAGCTAACAAAATGAATGACGCTACAAAACGTAAGCGTACATTAAAAGCATCATGGATAGAGGAGTTCACGTGGCTTGTAGCAGACGACGCAACGCAAACATTGCCGGACAACTTTTCAGAGTTGTCTGCCCTGGTCTCCGGTCACTTTTTGTCATGAGTTTCAGACACTGCAATTGGTTCAAACATTGAACTGTTTTTTGTCGAGTCATTCATAACGATGACTATTTTGTTGTTTGCAGTGATCACCTTGTCTAAGAACCACTTTCAAGCGAAAAATGCCTCTCTTAAATACTCCTCGGATGTTATTTTTTTTTTTTTTTTACAAATTTGCAAATTGCCATTATCCTTTGTGAAATACGATTTCGGCCTCCATTGTGCGGAATCGTACGTCAGGCAGAAAATGCAGGTCGCTCTCTCACATGCAAATGAGTGTCAGGCAATAATTAGATCTTTAGGAGCTTGATAATTAGATCCCCCGCCTCCCCACAGTCATTTTTCTCTCTTTTTTTCTCCTGGGAAGACTTCCTCTTGTGTCTTGACTTCTCTGAAGTCGCATTTTATGCTGACAACCCCCCTGTCTTCCTCCGTCTCCCCCCCCCCCATCATATTTTCTCTTCATTTGTAATAGAAGTGTGGAGACGGACGGGAAGTGACAGATGCTATCGGGGTCCGCGATTGGTCCTTCTCAGACGTTCTTTGTATCGGCGCGATGTTATCGGTCGGCGCTTTTGGACAGGGAAACGTGACAATAGCTGCCGTCTCTTCGGGGATTCTTCTTTTTTTATGATTTTATTTTTTACGGAGGATTGACTGATCAAAAGTGTGTTTGAAAAGTCATTTGGAGCGACGAGGTTTCAGCATGACACTGGTGACATTTTGAGCCATTTTGGGACGGAATCTTAGGATTATCAGTTGAATCGACAAAATAATCGACACTGAAAATGATAGATGAATCGAATGCTTTTTTTAAAACATAAGACTAATTATTCAGCATGACACTGGTGATATTTCGACCAATTTTGTGCCGGAAGTTTTAAACTATCAGATGAATCGACAAAATAATCAACTGAATCACTGAATAATGTCAGGAACCAGAACAGGATCAGGACCCAAACGCGTGACGTTACTCACATAAGCTTTTTATTTTACGGGAAATAGGGAGTCATGCACGTTAGGCAGCAGTCTGGCGTGAAATGATAGGAAGCCAGCGGCCGACGAGTTCGACTCCAATTGCCCGAGTTGATATCGGACGGATGGGGTCGATACCGGACAGGACGAGACAGACAGGATAGATAATGAATCAGGATATCAAAAATAAACAGGAGTAACTAGGCGGGAACGAAAACTGAAGAGAATAATAAATAGGACAAACATAGACAGAAACAAAACTGGAAACCGAAATTAAACCAGACAAAATGAACAGGAACAATACCGGGCAGGAAATACCAACAGGGACAGGACCGAGTCGAAACCCACGTCTTGCGGGGCAGAAGTTCGTTGACGGGCTGACAATGGAAGCGTGAGAGCGCTGAGCTTAGATAGACGGAAAGCCAATTTGTCAATCAGCCGTAGGTGGCGCCATGGCAACTCCGACAAATAATAAAAGTAATAAAATATTGCTATTGATTATATTGATTAATATGACTGATTATACGATTGGTAAAACTGTGAAGACTTTTGTCAAAAAGAGGGGAAGAGTTTGGAGTATTTCTATTGTTGTACATTAAATCTGTGTGATACAAATAATTATTTGATAGTGTCATAATTGCTAATGTGAATCATCCGTGCCCGCTCCTTTGGCGCCAACTGCCTCCGACTCTGATTGGCTCCCTGTCATTATTTGAATCAACGCCTATCTGTCACATGTTGTCAGTCTGTCTGCGAACCTCAGTGTACACTAGGCAAGCTTTTTCGACCCTGACTCCCACCTGTTTTGGCTCCTGTCTGTCCCCCGACTTTGACCCGTTTTTGATCCTGACCACGTCTACTCTCCTTTCCTGGCTTTCGACTTGTTTCCGATCCCGACCATATTTTTTGCTCTTCTATCCCGGCTACTAACCCGTTTTTTTCCGTTCCTGACACTGCCATCGCTCGCCACGGAAGTCCCACTTCCACGTTCAGAGCGACCCGCTTCCCGCATCCAGCGATCACCGAAACGTGGGTGCAACCCTTTTCTTTCTTCCAATAAAACTGAGAGAAACGTAACGCAAGTGGGTCCTGTCTCCGTTCTGATCCTGACGGATAGATTCACAGATACAAATGAACATGGCTAAGTTATTCTTCTCCAATGTTTGTACTTTTCATCAAAAATGTGAGTATCTAGTTATTGCTATAAACCGCGTACAATCATTTTGATTTGATACCTCTCTAGACGTGAAACAAGTATTTTTTTTGTTTATTTTGTTTTTAGACCGCTCTTTAGTCCGGGCGTTCCGTTGTTTATATTGGCCCAAATTTTTCGATTGTGAGCCTTGTGGGCTGTTTATGAGAACAACGCCTAAAACACAACCTTGGAAGTCGCGTTTGCCCTGCCTGGCGTCCACTACATTTCCCGTGTGTGTGTTGTTTTTGCTTATTGAGGATACACAAAGACACACACAAAGACACAAAAAACGCTGCCAACACGCATCATGGGCAGGAAGTGTGCAAGCATTGGAGCTGACAGCTGAGACAACAGAGATGGAGCTGGCCTGCCCCGGATAGCTAACCGACTCAAAGGCTAACGGGCTAACGCGCTAACGGGCACCAACAAACAAGGAAAACAAGACAAGAGATGCAGAAGGGGGCAAAGGGGGAGGCTCTTTTTTTCCATGAGTGAGGGAAGGAAATGGGAGGTAACACCCCGTAAGAGAATGTGCACACCAGGCAGGTCAAGTCAGCAAATCTGCTGTTTCCAAACAGGCTCGATCGCCTTGTAGATTTAATATAATAACAATAATCAAATCATAAATAAATAAGTAGGGATGCACAGGATTTTCGACACTGAAAACATAAAAAATAAAAATAAAACAGAAAAACAAAAGTGAGGTGAGCCGTTCGAAGCTGGCTTTGACTTGGGGGACGAATTAGAGCAGGTACTGTCGGCAAATGAGCTACTAGCAAAACGCTTTTTGTTTAGATTTGACATTGACGTCATATTCAAGAGAAAAAAAATAAAATAAACGAAATACTAAATAAATAGGAATTACCCAAATTTTGGAGACCGGAAAATGTTGAGCTGAAGAGGACAAAAAGTATATTCTTGGTTTTAACTTAAAGAAAATCGTTGCCAAACAAACAAAAATTAGGCCAGTTCAGGCTAGATATAAAATAATAATAAATCATGAATCAAATAATAGAAAAAATAGGGATGCAGCACATGTTCAGCACTGCAAATATTTCTGCAGAATCGATTTCTGGAAGGAAGAAGGAAAAAAAAAGGCTTCTGACGGACCAATGTTTTGCTTATGTCACGTCAAAAGTGAGGCGAGCCATTCGAAGCTTGCTCCTACTCTGGGGGCAAGTGAGTGCGGGTCAAGTCAGCAAATGTGGGTGTGTGCAAACACTTGTGGTCGCTGTGTGTATCTGGTATAATTAAAATAAATAAATAAAGAAATTAATAAATAAATAAACAAATAAATACATAAATAAATAAGGAAGAAATCACCAAATTTTTGGCACAGGAAACCGTCGAGCTGAAATGGACAAAAAGTGCATTTTCTGTTTCAGCTGAGGGAAAAAAAAACAAAAAAAACAAAGAAGGTTGCCTGAAGAACAATTTCGTGTTGATGCCACATCTAAGGTTAGGCGAGCCGTTCAAAGCACGCCTTACCTCGGGGGCGGAGTTTATGGTAAATTTTCAGTTTGCAAACGAAAATGAAGGATATAAAGGTAAAAACGGGAGTCCTGACAATTTTTAATCCAAAAATAAAAAAGATTGGAAAGTTAGTATGTCTAAATGGCCTTGGAAGAGCTTGAAAGGTGCTTGAATGTCCCCAAACTGTCACGGTTGCCATGGCGCCCAATTGGCCCCGCCCGTGTGGCGCCAGCTGCAGCTTGTTGTCATATTGGCTTCCCCAGTATTTAAACCCTGTCCTGTCAATCCCCTTATGTCAGTCCGTCCTTGAATCTCCGTGTGTTCAAAGAAAACCTTTTTCGACCCTGAACCCCACCTGTCCCGTTTTGCTCCCGTTTGTCTACGGCTACAACCCGTTTTGATCCCAGTCACGTCTGTTCTCCCGTCTTGGCTTATGTCTCGTTTCCGACCCTGATCATGTATGCTCTCCTGTTCTGGCTTACGACTCACTTCCGACTCTGACCACGTTTTTGCTCTCCTATTCCGGTTGCCATGGCGCCCAATTGGCCCCGCCCGTGTGGCGCCGGCTGCAGCTTGTTGACAGATTGGCTTCCACACTATTTAATGTCCTGTCAATCCCTTTTTGTCAGTCCGTCTTCGAATCTACGTGTGTTCAAGGAAAGCCTATTTCTTTTTGCTCCCATTTGTCTCCGGCTATAACCCGTTTTGATCCCGTCTTGGCTTACGACTCGTTTCCGACCCCGATCACGTCTGCTCTCCCGTTCTGGCTTACGATTCGCTTCCGACCACGCTTTTGCTCTCTTCCTATTCCTTTTTGGACATGTTAGGTTCGCATTGTTTTTGTTTTTTGACTCGTTTTATTTTTGTTTTCTCATGTTCAAAATTAAGTGTCAATGATTTCTATTATTTCGTGTTTTTCTCACTTTTCACTGTCCTGTCTATTAATATGCCCCAAAATATGTACTTCATTTGTATTATGTTTACATATGAAACAATAAGAAAAGATAGGGAATCTGACCTGCACGGGGCTCTGCTTGATCTCGTTGCCGCCGGGCGAGTTGAGTCCGGTGGCCTGCTGGAGGAGGAACTGGCGAGCAGCCTGCAGGGCCTAAAAAGAAGTCACAATCAGAATTAATTTTAGTCGGGAATCAAGATTTCATGGAGTCGGGTGCCTTTCCCGACCAAAATTTGTTAAAAAATGAAAAAAGATGGATAACTGATCACAGCTACAATAGTGCAGTTCATTTTACGCGTCCATGGCTGCTGACAAAACTGCCTTCTGCTGGTCCCGGCTCAAAGCAATATAGGATTGGGGATAATGGATCGTGGAGTTATTTATGCGGAAATACAGTACAGGCAGAACAAAAACAACAATATGCTATAGGGGATAATGGATCGCGGCCGCATGGTTGCAGTTCACTTTTCAGTGGATAGAATGGCAAAATAAGACCCGCCGAGCAAACAAAAGTGTGCTCTGTGACTGGGGATATTGGATCGTAGCCGCACAAGTGAATTCCATTTTGGGCAGAACAGAGGCAACAGTAGCTGAGGCGGTCCCATGCTTGCCTTGGAACCGAGAGGACAGAGGTTCAATTCCCAACTCCTCTGAGATAATTGTTAGAGTTTCCCTGGGCAAAACACTGAACCTCTAATGCCCTCAATAAGCAGGTAGGCACTTTGCATAGCTGATGATATTGTGTGTGAGTGTGTGTATGAATGGGTATAAGTGAAATACTATGGAAAGCGCTTTGATACGTCTTAAGTGTCCATGCCTCTCAACAAAAGTACCTTTTGCCATTCCCTTCAGATGGAAATACGGGATTGGGGATAATAGATCCAAGCTGCACAAGAATAACAGCGGAAAAAAGGGTGCCCTACTGTCCCTGCTGGCAGCAATATGCGAACGGGGATAATGCGGCTGCGTAAAGAAATTAACATAAAAATATGAATATGTAATAACCAATTAATTGGCACTCATTGTCTTTAAAAAGGCATTTCAACTTTAACAGTAGTAATAACATTGTTATAACATAGTAGTATCGTGGCCACACAGTGCAGTTCATTTTACGCGGGCCACAAAAATTGTGCCTCCAGTAGACAAACAGCAAGGCTTGAATATTAGTTGAATGTTTTTTGAATGAATATTTTTCCATCTTCAATGCACTGAGGCTGAAAAATTACAAAGGGTCAGGTAGAAAAAGATGACATTACTAGCTTGTATGAAAGGGATCTTGAAAAAGGGGCATAGGTTTTGCAAGTTCGTCCTTTCCAAGGCGAGCCTGCAAACAAACAAGTAGTGACAGAATGACCTGATTGCGTGTCGTAAGCGTGTTGTGCGCAGACAAACACGCTCGGGGATTTTGCGGAGTGGAGCCGCTCCCTCGGACCCGCACTTGACTGGACTTGCCCCCCCGACCTCAAGCCATGGCAAGCGTCCCATTTGTAATATTTGGCCCCGCTTCCCCTTCCCCCTCCCCCTTCGTCTGGCTCCTTCGGAAACGGCTTGGCCGCCTTCTCCAAAGTGTGTCGAGGATATCGTCATGCGCGACCCCGATACTCGCCGCCCGTACTTTACAGTCCTCCGCCCTCGAGTGCTGCCCCACGAAATGTCGACGCTTTTAAGAACTTGATTCTGCATCGGAGCTTAAAAGGACTACACAGTGTAAAATCCAGGGTTTGTACACCTTTAATGGCCAAATTTAGGCACTTTTAATAACTTTCAAAACCTATTTTCCAATTTCCCCATTACCATTAAAAGAAGAAATCCGATGTGAATCATGTCTTTTACATTGCCACAAATATATTTGTGATTTACATTGTAGGTTATTTTTAATTTCTAATGTTCTTCACAGTTCTGAGGTCATGAAATCGAACCTGGCTGTGTCGAGTTTGCATGTTCGCCCCGTGCTTGCGTGGGTTTCCTCCGGGCACTCCTGTTTTCTCCCACATTCCAAAAACATGCATGTCAGGTTCATTGGCCGGTCCAAATTGTACCTAGGTGTGATTGAGCAAGTGAGTTGTTTTGTCTCTGTGTGCTCCAACACCCCCGCGACCCTACTGAGGATAAGCGGTGCAGATAATGGATGGATGGATGTTCTTCCCATTACGATTAACCACTGGAAAACGCTACCTTCATTTTTTGCATGGCCAATAATAAACATCCATGATTGATACGTAATCCTTACACTAATGCACATTTCATAGTGCTCTGTTCAGGTGTAGCATGCACCTGTCCCATAGGGGGTGATGATGCTTCATAGGACAATGTGCAACAAACTAATGCCAGCTGCCTTTAATCACAAAGGAAGCAGAAATGTAGCCACCAGAGAGCAGTGTCTGTATCATTTTTAAGCATAATTGTTGATAAACATAGCAACAATTTCAAGCATTTACAGGCACTCCACCCAAAATTCAAGCACTTCCCAATCCTTGAAAACACAACATAAAAATTCAAACATTTTCAAGGATTTCAAGCACCCCTACGAAACTTGAAAATTGCAGGGAAAGTTTCATTCTGTATAGAGCAAAATAGAAATAGTGAAATAAAAAACGCTACCTAAATTATTAAATTAAAAGGGACAGTGTGTGAATGATTTGAGTAGTGCCATCAAAAAGGAGTGTTACAATGCAAAAGGAAAAATACAAACTGCAAAGACAAAAAGTGACTAAAAAAACACATTTTTTTGGCACTTTTTACCAAGCATTTGGGTTTTTCGGGTACCTGTAGCAGAAAGACGGCCAAGAATTCAGCTAAATAAAGGTGTTTTTCTCATTTTAGGATCGCCTTTGAAAGCACAACAAACAAAAATGGCATAGAAACTTTCTAGCTAGTTAGATTTATGGGAAAATGTTCGAAAATGTAAATACTATAGGTAAGGTAAAAAAATACTACCCCAAAAAAATCAAATTTTAGTTATTTTCTTATATTAGGATTTCTTTTTTAAGGAAAACGCAAAGTAAAACTCACATCAGAGTTGTTTTGATTAAGGCCAGAATGTATTATAGGTGACATCCAAAAACGCTTCCTTACTTAGCTCATTTAAAGGGACAGTGTATTAATTGATGTGGCTGTACTGTGTCCTGCAACAGAAAGTCAACATAAATACGTTAAAAAATACATATATGTGATTAGTTCAGTTTGACCAATAACAGAAAGTTGATCAACAATTTTTAGCTGTAACCAAGCTATGCTAGCTAAAAAAAAATAAAAATAAGGGAGGGCCAAAGCTAGGGAAACACAGAAGGGACAAACCTGCTCAAAAAGTGAATTTGAAAAATAAACAAACGCGCACACATTTAATATTTATTTACTCAAGGTTCCCGTCCCGCACGACATCAATCTGTTCCCGAGGCAACGAATGGAATGTGAAAAGCAAAACAAGAAAACACCCATTTCAAAACACAAACGCTTCTCCAGGGGAGACAGCAGGATGCACATTTGCTTCCTCTGCGCTTCCTCGCTTAATATTGATTTATGAAAGATGCCGCGCAGGACCGCTCTTTGCGCAGTTTTATTTCATGCAACGTTCAAAAATCAGACACTTTTTTCATGGGCAAATTCAAGCCCCTTTCAAGCTCTTCCAAGGCCATTTTTTCATTCATTTCAGTACCGTTAAAGGAAGAAATCAAGTCAAGTCATGTTTATTTGTGACGCCCTTTATCACAAGGAGCCTCAAATAGCTGAACAGACCACAGATTATTGCAAACCACAGACTAATATGACACCATCCCTTCATCTAAAACCTACATGAGGGCAAGGAAAACTCAAAAACCTCAAGTCAAGTCATGTTTATTTGTGACCCCCTTAATCACAAAGAGTCTCAAAGGGCTGCTCAGATCAAAGACTATTGCAAACTATTATTACAGACTATTATGACACCATCCCCTCATCTAAAACCTACATGAGGGCAAATAACACACATTCTGTGTATTTGCTATTTCCATCAACTTGGTTCAATCCATTTTCTTGGGATTAGTAATTCATATCAGAAGTCAAAGAACTTAAAGTAATCACGCGCCATTAACATAATAACGTTATTTTTGTTACTTTGATAAAATAAAGTCGCTTTCTTGCTGCTAGCACATGCTTCATTTTTTGGGGGGGATCACTGATCTATAATCTTTTTTGCGTCAAAGGGCTGCTATAACCTGAACATGAATGATGCCATTCTGCTTCAACAATGCACCAACAGCTTGGCTACATCTCTCTTGTTAACAAACACAGAAAGGTCTTGGGTAATAATTGAGTTCAATACAGATAACAAAAAAAATAAAATACTTTACGTATAAAAAGCTGAAAAACGAGCCACATTTGAACTCATTTTAATGATGTTGCCACGGTTGCCATGGCCGCCAATTGGCCCCGCCCATGTGGCGCCAGTTGCGGCTCATTAACAGATTGGCTTTCCGTCTTTTTAAGCTCAGTGCGCTCTCTCTTACTTGGTCAGTCCGTCAATGAACCTCGGCCCCGCAAGACGTGAGCTCTGACTTGGTCCTGTTTTCCTGTTGGCAATTCCAGTCCATTTATTTTTATCCTGTTCATTGTTCTCTCCAGTTTTCATTCCCGTCTTGTTTGTCCTGTTTATTTTCGAAACCCTGTTTCATTATCTATCCTGTCTGTCTGTCCCGTCCTGACCGATATTGACCCCATCTGTCCGATATCAACTCGGGCAATTGGAATCGATCTCGTCGGTCCTTGGCTTCCTGTCTTTCTACGCCAGACCGCTGCCAAACGTGCATGACTCCCCATTTCCCGTAAAATAAAAAGCTTGTGTGAGAACGTCAGGCGTTTGGGTCCTGATCCGTTTCTGGTTCCTGAACGCGCATGACAGTTGTTTAATTCTAAGATGAAAATGGTGAAAGTAGGAAAGGACTTTTTCAGATGCAATCCAAATTCAACATGCACCAGAGCAGGCGTTTTTTTTTTCACACACTTGTCTTTATTGCTTTGTCTATTGAGCCCGACTGCCAGGAGGCAAATATTCTTCACCACTTTCCTGAACCTTGAAAACACATCGTTAAAACCCAAGCATTTTCAAGGATTTCAAGCACCCGTCAGACTCCGAAAGGAAACGAAAACCCTCCTCTCGACGCCGACGACTGACAAAAGCAGAAGCGGCCCGCGCGTTAAGTAATGGCAAAAACAGAAGAGGAGATTGCGAGGAGGCCCCGAAAGACGGAGGCCTGATGAAAAACATCTGGACGGGCGCGCGGCGACTTTTGCCGAGACCGCAATTAAAACACACGTACGCAGATGTGGCCGACGCACGTCGGGAGAGAAAAGACCCCCGCCCACCCATTTACCGGTCTGACCTCGGCATTAAAACGAGCGCGCCCGCCGCCCGCACGGTCGGGCATGTGGTAGGGATTAGCTTTGGCCCGGCGTGCGGCAGTCGAGCAGGCCAATCTGGCAACAATAAAGGACAATTCCGCCCAAATTACCACCCCTGATTACCACTATATTAAAGAAGCATTTATGGCTTTCATAAACGCTACAACAGAGCAGAGGTGATGCCTGTCTCCTCTCTCGGAGTCGCTATTCATGGATGGGGCCCCCCAATAAAAAAGAGGAGGGAAAAAAAAAAGATTAAGCTACGGATGTAAAATGCGACCGGTTACAAGTTGGATTCAGTCATTGACTAAGAATGAAATGTTGGGTTTGTTTACGTGATATTATCACTTCCAAGTGGTTGACTTCTAAATAGAGAAGTCAAACATTCATAACTCTTTCACAATGTCTAAAAATTGGCCAAAATAAAATACACGGTTGGCAGAGGTTTTAGAGCTATAAACTGGTCGTCTCCAAACGGCCACTTTTGGTAACACTTTGAAAAATGTGTAAAATACAACGTTTAGTTTTTTAGATTTTTATCAAATTCGATCTGGGATAAATCATAGGGAAGTCAAACATTCATAACTCTTTCACAATGTCTAAAAATTGGCCAAAGTAAAATACACGTTTGGCAGAGGTTTTAGAGCTATAAACTGGTCGTCTCCAAACAGCCACTTTTGGTAACGCTTTGAAAAATGCGTTTAGTACAACGTTTTAGTTTTTTAGATTTTTATCAAATTCGATCTGGGATAAATCGTAGAGAAGCCAAACAGTCATAACTCTTTCACGATGTCTAAAAATTGGCCAAAGTAAAATACACGCTTTTAGAGCTATAAAATGGTCATCTCCAATCGGCCACTTTTGGTAACACTTTGAAAAATGTGTAAAATACAACGTTTAGTTTTTTAGATATTTATCAAATTCGATCTGGGATAAATCTTTTATTAGCACACAAAAAAAACGTTGATTTTGTGTCAGATTCCGCAGTTGCGCCGCTGCGAGAGTAAACAGGCCATAGGGGCCACGCCCCCCTCCACTTTTAGAGTTAGCAAACAGTGCTGTGACGCATTGCTTGGTCACTTATTAAGAAGCCGCAAATTATTTTTCCCCCTAACCTTCACAAAACTTTTTCGCGGACTCAGTGTCCGTTCCGCTTTTGCGTTTACATTTAAACGTAAAAATGTTTGCATAACTTTGAGAAACGACCAAAATGTTGTCGTCACCTCGGGGGTCGGCCGTTTTTCTAGTTTGCATCACTCAAAAATGTCATTGTAACACAAATGAGACGTGATTGGCCGATATCATGTCATTCGGGCCTGAATTGATTTCGACAGGATTATGGCCAAGTTCTCTGATGATTCGAGCGCATTATGAAGAGGTAAGGAGGATAAAAAAACATTCTTGTAACTACTTCTATAGAAAATGAAAGTATTTTTAATGAAGAACATAATTGTTTAGAATAATTATTTTCGTATTCTTTTCTTTGCTCTATTTTTCGGATCTCCAATGCCTCGCGTATAATACAAAGAGCCAGAGAGGAGACCATTAACAAGAAGTTGCGCAACAACCTTCAGAGAAAATCAAAATATATTCTCATGAGGAAGATAAACGGCTCGAATAGTTGCACGATTAGGGATGTGCACGAATAATGGTTGAGTTATTCAGTATCTCGCACACATTATGAAAAGGTAGAGAGGGGACAAAACCAAATGATCTCACTAGCGTTATAGAAATCAGAATCAATTCTAATGAAGAACATTAAGTAGTGCAAATTCTAAGCCTTGCACCCTTTTATGGCCAAGATCCCCAATGTCTCACGCATGTGAAGAGGCAGAGGTGACAACCAAGTTGTGCAACTACTTTTAAAGTAAAGCAAACTATATTTGAATGAGGAACATCAATGTTTAAAATCTTTCTAATATGTAAAGCACAGCCTGAGCCATCTGAGCTATCCAGTGCCTCTCGCTCGTTACAAAGAGGTAGAGAAGAGACCTGACCAAATTGTGGAACAACTTCTATAGAAAATCAGAATATATTCTAATCAGAAAACATAAATGCTTTGAATCTCTCTAACTAATAAACATCCTGACTCATGAGACTTAGTATGGGCTGAGTTTTACAGTGCCTTGTTCACATTATAAAGATGTGGAGAGGATACATGACCAAGCAGCTCTTTGCATAGCAAAATCAAGTCAGTCAAGTCAAATCCTGTTTATTTGTTTGGCCCTTAAAGAGTCTCAGAGGGCTGCACAGAGCACAGATTATAACAAATGGAGGAACATCAACATCAATGATTTGAATTGTTCCAACAAGTAGTGCAAATCCTGAACTATGACATTATGAGAAGGTAGAGAGGAGACACGACCATCTTGTGCTACTCCTTCCACATCAATTCTAGATATATTGTAATGAGGAACATCAATGCTTAGAATCTTTCTAACAAGTTGTGGAGAACTATGAGACTGATTAAGACCCAGTTGTCCAGTGCCTCGTGCACATTAAGAAGAGGTTAGGGGGAGAAGCAACCAAGTTGTGCTACAACTTCTGTAGAAACATTTCAATGTCAAACATAAAACCTTTGAATCCTTCCAACAAGTTATGAACTTCCAGAGCTATGAGACTGATGATGACCAAGTTGTCCAGTGCCTCGTGCACATTATGAAGAGGTTGGGAGGAGAAACGACCAAAATGTAGAAAAATTTCAATGTCAAACATAAAACCTTTGAATCTTTCTAACAAGTAGCACCTCATGGTTAAATATTATATCCGAGCTGCCTTTGTCTCCCCCTTATTACAGTTGTCGACATTTGTTGGTTGTTCGCCCTCTCCTAAGTCATTCCTCTCATCTTTTTTTCTCTCGTTGTGACCTGGGTGAGCTGGAGCACACATTGCGACACACACAGACACACAATCCTACGACTCCCCCGCCCCGCCCGTTCGTTCGTTTCTGTTCCCCCCATGGCATTCCTGGGGGCGCACTGCACCTTTAAAGAAAATATGAGAGAGGCCTAAGAGGGAGGCCCAACAACAGAGTCTTTGTGCTGCACACACATACACATCAATGCTGTCAGACGGCTTTTATGAGGGGGGGAGGAAGAGGGAGGAAAGGGGGGGCGGGTGAGGAGGTCAACGCTCAGCTTGGAGCTCTCGGCTCTTCTGACTTGTCATCGCCCCCCCCCCCACTTCACCCCCCCCCCCCCCCACCCGTAAATCATCGCCTCTGACACAGCCTTTAATAACAGTCGTTTCTTTTTCTTTTTTTCTTCTTCTTTTTCTAATTCTGCAAGGTCACACACGGCGCAAACTACAGCGGGATTCGGGAAAACGGCTGACAATGACTTTTTTTTTTCCTGTTTTAAAACAAGAGTCAGTCAGGAGGAAAGAGATTTTATGGAGCGTGGAGAGGATCTACAAATGACTCAGAGTGAGATGTGTTTTAGGCGGGGTCGAAAAGTTTGCCATCGGAACTGGGCAGAAGGAAGAAATATTTCATGTTGAGATTAGGAATATTCTGTGTCAACTTTTTATGGTCTTTCAGATTGTTTTTTTTTAATTTAGTTCAATACGTATTTTTTAATAATGAATAATCAGATTATTTTGGGATGATTATAAGCGTTATTTTTCTTATTTTACAATCTAATTCCGATATCTTTGAATCAATACATACATTTATTAGGTTATTTTGCTTATTTCAAGTGTTTTTACAATAATAAAATCATCCAAAAACAATAAATATACGTTGCCAAAAAAATATTAAAGGAATAAAATAAATAAAACTAAATTAAAAGCATATAATAAAAATAACCAAATAAACAAATTAAATAAAAATAAATAAAAACAATATTTAAATAAAATACAAACAAAAAATTAAAATGAAAGATTGAGAAATGATACAAAATTTAAAAAGTAACAATACCAATAGAAAACATAAAAATAAACATAAAATAATAAACGTAAATTATGTAAACAAATAAATACAGTAAAGCAAATACCAATAAAATCATACAATCAACAAATAGAATGGAAAATGTATTTAACATCACAAAAAAATATTATAAGACCAAATTAAATAAACAACTAATAGTAAAAAGAAAAAAAGACAAATAATAAACAAACATAAAATAATTAATATTTTACCATTTTCATGTAAACATGAATATAACAATAAAAATAACAAATAGACTAATAAAATAAAATAACCAACTAAACAAATAAAAAAAATAAATAAAAATAAAACATACAGTTTAATCAAGTAAAACAAAAAAAAACATAAAACAATTATATGAACAAATATAATTATATAATAATATTAAAATAATAAAACAAATAGATAAAATAATTAAATAAAAATTCACAAAAACTAAAATAAAAATAACAAACATTGAAAACAATTAAATGAACAACTATAATATAAAAAAAATGTAACCAGTAAAACAAATAAATGAATAAAAAACAAATTCAAAACACTAAAATAAAGGTAATAAACATAAAGAAACAATTAAATGAACACATATAAGTATATCAAAATGATAAACAAATAGAGAATGAAACTTAAACAATAAAAAAAATAAAAATACATGAATGTAATAAAAATTCAAAAAAATGAGTGCAGGCCAGGACAACGTGCACAGTTGCCCGAAATATAGTGCCGAAACTAAGACAATCTCCACATCTGCTCACTCTTTCTTTTATCTTCTAATTCTTTAGCGAAAAAATAACCACGGCGTAACCGAAAGCGAGCTCCTTCACCCTACGTGAAAGTCTTTTGATTTTTTGCGTGTTACGTTGCCGTGCGTTTCTGCCCGAGCCCACCGAAGCAAACACGCGTGTGCTCGTCGTGCACGCGTGATGAATCTGCCCCGTAATCCGGCCCAGACGGCCCCCCGAACACGGGAGCGCGGGGGCCACGTTTCGCTTCCCCCTGAAAGACAGGTGGGCACCACATGGCCCGCTAAACTAGCGTTGCTGACTGAGGGCCATTGTTGACGGCCCAATCCAAACAAACGGGGCCCCTCTCTCACCTCCCTTAGACCCCGGGCGCCCCCCCTCTCACCCTCTCTCGCTCTCATTCTTGGGTAAACAGTCCCCGGGGCGAGAGAGCGGCAAGTTTGCTGTCCTTGGAGGAAGGGGGGGGGGGGCAGGTGCGGATCACATTTCTTCACTTGGAATAAGAAGAATATAAAAAAACAAAGTTCTATTTAGGATTAAAGTCACAATTCAACTTTTTCCCCCAAAAAACGTAATTATCATAAAACTCGTTAAGTAGCAATTTGAGTAACACAATTTATATAAAAAAAATCACTCATTTCATAATTCAATAAAATATTGTTTCCCATCCTAAATCATTAGGTCACAATTTGAAATAAATTAAAACTAAAAGGTAACAAATTAATGGTCAGGTTTTTTTTTTGGTTTTTTTCCCCCCAAAAAAAACACCCAAGTCGAACTATGATAAACCTTTCTTTTCAAAATAAAGCGCATTAAGTCATAATAAAAAAGATAACCTTTTTTCCAAAATAAAACTTAAAGAGAGAGAGAGAAATACCATTTCCTCGCTTAATATATTTCCCCGGTTTGGCGACTCAGCAAGTGTAAGGCCAGTGTTGCCCCCTCCCCATAAAGACAGCCCCCTCCCCAGGGGGGGCAGCTCTATAAGGAGAGAAAAGGGCGTCACAGCCAGCTGCTTTTGCACTGGAGGGATGGGGCGGGGCTTCATTTCTCCAGCCCGCTCAGCCAGAGCCGGGTCAAATCCGCCCCTCCTTCCTCAGGGGGTCCGCCTCACCCTCCTGATCCCCGAGATCCCCCGTCCTGGAGAAACCAAATCCAGGCCCGCTTTGACTGACACATCGCAGCTTACACGTGTTTTTACGACTTGAAGGATTCAGCCTTTGTGATACCTGCATACACGGACAATTTTTTTGTTGTGTGCAAAAGAATAAAGCTAATATTTACGTGTTTTTTCCCCCCCTTGACGAGTGCCAAACCAAAACTGAAGCTTCAAGCATTAATGAGTATAATAGTTAATGTGATTTTTTGCAGAAATAAGTACAAACCAGGTCCTTGTAGGGCAACCATGTTTAAGTCAAGTTTATTTGTGACACCCATAATCACAAAGAGTCTCAAAGGGCTGCACGGATCAAAGACTATAGCACACTACAGGTTTAGTTGAGTGTAATCTGCGTAGCAATGGAAACTGATATACTTGCGAATAATATCACCTGGAAGCATGGGGGCCAAGTACTGAACCCTGCGGAACACCGCAGGGAACATTAAAGGGCTCAGATGTCATTTCACCATATTTAACACTGTGCGTCCTATCTGAGAGGTAGGATCTGAACCATAAGAGGGCGAGCGTGAGTAGAATTAGCCTTTAAGAAAGTGGAAAGTGGTTTTTCAATTATTTTTTTCATTGTTTTGAACGGATTTTTTCACTAAAAGGATGCATTCTTCTTTTTATTTTGATTAAAAAAAACTGTGATCCTACTGATGGGTGGATTTTTACTCACTCAAATATAAAAACTTGAATCCACTATTTTTCCTGACTGTTTAGTCTCAATAAAATACCCATAGTCCAAAACTTCATAAGTCAAACAATTTCTTAAATCAAAATTTCCCCCCCAAAAATAATGATTTTCCTAAAATAAAACGTAACAAGTCACATTTGGATGAAAAATATATTTTCGAAAAAATTGCTTATCACAAACATATACATATTTTTGAAAAATATTCTTTTTAGTAACAAAGTAAAAAATGAATATAAAAAATAAAATAAAAAATCCCCCCGAAAAACGTACTTCACAATTCAATAAAAAACAAATCTGAGGATGTTAAAATATTATAGAAAAATATGAAGTTTTCCATTGGTAAAAAAAGAAACATTTTCACCCCTTAGTTAAAAGTTTAAAAAAAAAAAAAAATAAATAAAAAAAAATATATATATATATATATATATATATATATATATATATATATATATTTTTTTTTTTTTTTTTTTTTTTTCTTTTTTCTTTTTTTTTTAAATCAAAATCTAAACTCAAATATTTTTCCCAAATACTTTTCATTCCAAAATGAAGAAACATTGTATTAAATAACAATTTCCCAATACAGAACCTGGATCAAAAAATATTTTATTCCTAAGTAACAATTTGATTATGTATAAATATATATATCATATATTTCTAATAAAACCTAAATATATAAAAAAAGTCATAAAACTATCAAGTTTACTTTGGGAAAAAAAGTCACAAGTCAAATATTTTCCCCATAGAAGTAACAACTCTGTAAAAATATATTTTCCAATATATTTAAATAAATGAATCAAAAATAATTAGTAAATAATGAAAATAATAATACAAATAATGAAAAAAAAATACATAATAAACTAAAAAAAAAGTAATAAGTAAAAAATCAATAAATAAATAAAATAAAAAGATAATAAGTCAACATTCAATAAAAATAATATTTTCCAAATACAAACTATTGAAGGATGTTGCCAGATGTTGAGAAAATATTCTTTTAAATTGTATTGCTTATAAAAATATATATATATATCTTGTTGCTGTGGCGACTCTGAAAGTGTCTCAACTTTTCCCGGAGGTACACAACACATGGAGGGGCGCACACTCCTAAATACTGCTTTAAAACAGAACACCCACCCCCCCAAAATGAAACCTTGCCAACCCTTTCCCTCAACTTCATCATCATCATATAGTTTCCGCGATATAAAGTTGGGGTAGCCGATCGGCCCACGCTGACCGTTAAAGAAAGAAAAAGCCGACCCGATAAAAGGGGGGGGGGGATTGAAAATCCAGGAAGGTTTTCCAGATGTTGGAGTGCAAAAACGAGAAAAGCGGCTTTGGCCTTCCCTTCCCGACACCGGTCTAGGTTTTTTATCCATCGTCTGGGGTATACGAGCGCTCGCGAACGCTCCGTGACCGAATACCCGGGATGGCGTTCGATCCCGACACCGTTCACCGTCACTCCGTTCGCCGAAATCCTCGAAAACGCAAAGCGAGGAAGTATTTTCATTCGCCGTTATCCTGACTTATTGCCTTTGATTGTAAAAGCCATGTTTACTGTGATGAGAAATATTGCTCGTTTGAAGGGTTATTTTTATTATTTTATTCATTTTTGCATTTAAATAAAAAAGATTAGCACAATTAAAAATATTGTTCCATTTCATTTATGTTAAAGGTTATTTTTTTGACTTTTTTTCAGATTTCCAAGATGAATTACAATAAGGCAAACAACTACTATAATAATTGACATTACACCCAAATTATTGTATTAACTTTTTCTCATTTTAAGTATTATATTTCCTGTTTTAAATTCTTTAGAAATATTGTACATTTTTCTCATTATTTTACTTGTTTTTACATTTAAAAAAATATTTGAAAAATTACAAATCAATAATTGTAGATTTTATTTTATAATTTTCTTCATTAACCATTTGAAAAGAAATTAAAAAATTAATAAGAAAAATACTACTGTACAATTTTGTTAATTTAAGGAATATTTTTACATTTTATATATTTTTAAAATGTTTATACTTTTGTAAAATTATTTTGACCCAAATATTAATAATAATTTTAATAATAATTTTGACAATTTAATTTTCCTTATTTTCTTTGTTTGAAAAAAAATCTGATTACTAAATCAATTTTAAGTGTTATTTTTGTACTTTACAGTAATTTAAGAATTATTTTTGAAAAATGAACAAACACAACTATTATATAATTTTGTTTGTATCAATGTACAACCATTTTTAAGGATTATTTAAAAAAAATGTATAAATACATTATTATATAATTTTGCGTATTAAAAGTTTAATTTATTATCACTTATTATTGATTATTACTTTTTGACCATTTGATATTTTCAATATTTAAAGTGTTATCTTAATCCTTTTTTAAGAATTATTAAAAAATAAATACAGTAGGGGTGTGTTATATATATAAAATATGTATTTTAAGTGTTCTTTTTCTTACTTTTAAACATTTTTAAGAACTATTTAAAAGACAAAAACAGGTACTATTATAACATTTTTTCCATTGTTAGTTGTATTAATAAATATTTTTAAAAATCAAATACATTTTTCTTTTATTTATTTTCTTACATTTATACCGATTAAAGATGGTTACAAATTAAACGTATTACATTATTTTGCTTATTACGCTTCTTTTTTATAATTTGTTTCAAGAAATATTTGCAAAAATACATTTATTACATAGACTTAAGTTGTATTTTTACGGCGTAATTAAAGGTGGATTTCTCAAAATATAAAATAAAAATAATGCAAAGGTATTTAAGCTAGTATTTTTGCACAAAAAATATATAAAAAAATGAAGTCAAGCTAAAGAAAGTCCCTTCCCGGCACTACAAAGATCAGCAGAAGGGGCGGGGGGCCAAGCCGGTAACCAGGTTGCACATATGGAAGCCGTTGAAAATGTTTTTATTAATAAGCCCTAAAAAATGAAACCAATAACACGTGCGGGCTCAGGAGACGCCGTCAAAACGTAAACACAGAAAAGAAAGAAAGACGAAAAAAAACCTCAGTGGGTTGTAAGATTTTTGCCTGACTGCCTGGATGGAAATAAACTTCTTTTATGTTTTGGCTTCAGAGAGTTTTGACACCTGGATGTGGCTTTTCTTCGGGAGGGGGTACACCCACTCACACCCGCTCTCCCCAGAAAAATGGCCGAATCGGGTTAGCGAGATGTTGACCGTTTCGACTTCGGGAAGTAGATAAAATCGCTTATGAACAGAGCGCATTTGAAGCCCCGCCCCCGTTTTACAGCATTCCCAATGGTCGAGATTTTCGCACAAGTTTTAGTCCCTGCTCTCGGATGTCAAATTGTGTAATAGGAAAGCTTGATGCGGTTGAGAAAATGGTGGGATAGGCTTTTTTCGGCGACTTTTTACCACGGAGGAGGAACTCTTGAAGCGCATCTTCCAAGAGTAAGTTCAACTCAACTTGATTGAGTTTGAAGAAAATCAGTTAAAACGCTTGAAACTTGACTGAGTCCAAAAATGGACGTTTCGACGTCCGACGTGACCCAAATTTAGCTCGCAAATATTCAGTTGTCATTTCAAGTGGTCAAAATTCAAAAACCACATTAAACATTCATCATAGCCCAAAACCATTTTTGTCTCGTTTAGCTCATACAGACGCTTACGAAAGATATCATTTGTAAGTTGAATTTTGTTTGTTAGTTGAAAGTTGCTTCAGTACTTTATTTTGTATATTCAAGTTTTGTAGAAGTATGTTTACGCCTGGTCCAAGTAACCTGTATTGTTTTAAAACTGAAAAATTGTCAAACTCCAGAACAGGAGTAGGACCCAGATGCGTAACATTTACTAACAAGTTTATTGAGATATAGAGGAAAAACAAACGCCAGGGATCTGGTACTTGATGGATGAGGGAAGCAAGCTGCTCACGGGTTCGGAGGGCGTGTTCGGAATGCGGAAGTGGATCTCCCGGAGCGGGAGATCGTAGTGTGGTCAAATGGGAAAAAGGTGTCGATAGCCGCAAAGGGGATCAGAAAGTGGTCGGTGCTCAAAAACGGGTCGTTAGCCGGGACGGGAGATCAGAATGTGGTCGGTGGTCAAAAAACGGGTCGTAGCCGGAGACAAACGGGGAATAAGGAACAGACGAGTGGTATACAGATGAAAAAAATGGGACCAACGGGAGTCAGAGTCAAAGTGCTTGCCTTGCGTAAGCAGAGGTTCGCTGACGGACTGACAAAGGGCGAGTGAGAGCACTGAGCTTAAATAAGAGGGGGAACCAATCATGCAATTAGTAGCAGCTGGCGCCAAACGAGCGAGCACAGGTGAGTGCAATGAGTAATCATGACAAAAATAAACATTTCATAAAATAATATGCTCTATGAAGATAAATAAAGTTGAGTTTAACTTACTTTTGGAAGATGCGCTTCAAGAGGTCCTCCGTGGTAAGAAAAAAAAAACGTTCCGAACATTTTCTCAACCGCATCAAGCTTTCTGATTCCACTTTCATTTAAGAAGAAACGGCCTCTTCTTTACACTTTACAACAACCATGTGGAATGGATGCATGAGGTTGGGGATACAGTACAGTATGTTTACACAGGAACTAAGAAGATGAAGCGGATTTCTTCTTCAAGGTGGATGTTGGGTGACCCCCTCACAGCGCCACACGCCGGTAGTGGCGGAAAGAAGCACTACAGTCATGTCCTCTACTTGCAAAAAGGTGCACACAATAGAAAATCCAACCCCAAAATATTCCCAATTTTGTTTATCTCGTTAATTGTGGTCCAAATTTTAAGTTCATCTGTGTGCCACTCAGAATTTCACATCCTTCTAACAAAAAGAGCTGCTATCATGATTTCAGCCAGAAGATGGCATCCGCAAGTAGGATCATTTGAAAGTTACACAGGGTTTGTACACAGTTTGGCCAAATTCAAGCACTTTTAAGGACTTTCAAGGGAAATTTTCATTTTTTTACAGTACTATTAAAATACAAATCCAGTGCCAAACAAGAGCTTAGACATTAGTTTCAAACCCCAACTCCAGCCCCAACCTTATTTTGGAACCCTAAAATGGGTTAGAAAACCGCTTGCAGCCCAATGTCAGGACCTGAACGGAGACAGGACACACTTGCATTATGTTTCTCTCAGTTTTATTGAAAGAAAGGGAAAGGGTTGCACCCACAATCCGGTGATGGCTGGACGCGGGAACCAGGTCGCTCTGAATGCGGAAGTGGGATTTCTGTGGCGAACGGTGGCGGTGGCGGGAACGGAAAAAACGGTTTAGTAGCCCGGACAGGGGAGCATAAAACGTGGTCAGGTTCAGAAACAAGTCAAAAGCCAGGAGAGGAGAGTAAACGTAGTCAGGATCAGAAATGGGTCGAAGCCGGGGACCAGACGGGAGCAAAAACAGGTCGGAGTCGGGGTCGAAAAAGCTTGCCTAGAGTACACTGAGGTTTGCAGACGGACTGACAAAAGAGGACAGATGGGAGTGGGTTTGTATAGGGACAGGGAGCCAATCAGAGTCGCCAATCACAGTCGCCAAAGGAGCGGCCACAGGTGACTCACATCAGTAATCATGACAGCCAAACGCTAGCTCTACATCTAACCCTCGCCCAAACAATACAAAATGTACACCTAGCTCTAAACCTATTTTGGGACCCTACAAAATAAGTGTAAAAGCCTTATTTGAAGCCGAAACCCTAGCTCCTAACCATAGCCTAGCACGTAACCTAAGAAACACCACAAACAATTTCAAGCATTTACAAGCGCCTCACCTAAAATCCATCACTTTTCATTCAACATTCAAATTCGAGCATTTTCAAGGATTTCAAGCCTCCGTACAAACCCTGACACTGTAAAAGGATGGAGCCTTGGTGCGACCTGTTGAGCCCACCCAAAAAAAGGTTCTTACTTTCAAAGTGGAAAAGAAAAAACAGGTTTCTCGGGACGCTCAAGAGAATCCGGCTTTGCTCAATGACCCCTGAAAGGGTTACCATGACGATGCCCCCTGCGGATGAACAGAACAGTCAACATGTCCCCCCGCCCCCCAAAAAAAGAAAAGAAAAAGAAAAGTGTGTGTGTGTGTTATTTAAGTATGTGAAGTGCTTCTAAAGAGTCCCATGGCAACCTGGGCCTGAGCTGGCAACAGTGCACAACTCCACAACAAAGACGACACGGGTTCTTTTCCCCGTTCAGCCTTTTCCCGTTCCCTCTACTCCCGTTACATCTTTTTCCGTTCCCTCTTTTCCCATTCCTTTTTTCCCGCAGTTTTTTCTCATTTAGTCTTTCCTCATTCAGCTTTCCACGTTCCATCTTTTCCCGTTCTGTCTTTTCCTGTTCCCTCTATTTCCATTTCCTCTATTCCCGTCTGGTCTTTTGCCGTCCTTTTTTTCCCATTCTGAATTTTCCCATTCATTTTTTTTTGCATTTTTTTCCATTTTCCCATTTATTCTTTTCTCATTTAATCTTTCCTCATTCATCTTTCTGCCTTTTGTCTTTTCTCGTTTCAGCTTTTTCCATTCTGACTTTTCCCATCTGTTTTTTTCCATGCAGTCTTTTCTCATTCAGTCTTTCCTCGTTCAGACTTTTCCTGTTCTGTCTTTTCCCGTTCCGCCTTTTCTTTCATTTTTTTCCCATTTAGTCTTTTCTTGTTTAGTCGTTCGTCATTTAGTCTTTTCCCGTTCCCTATTTTCCCATTTTGTCTTTTCCCGTTCCCTCTATTCCCGTTCTGTCTATTCCAGTTCTATTTTTTTCCTGTTCTGACTTTTCCCATTCATTTTTTTCACAGTTTTTTCCCATTAAGTCTTTCCTTATCCATCTTTCTGCCTTCTGTCTTTTCCCGTTCCCTCTGTTCCTGTTTTGTCTTTTTTCGTTCGTTTATTTTTCGTAGTTTCTTGCCATTTAGTCTTTCCTCGTTTAGTCTTTCTTCATCTAGTATTTCCTCATTCAGTCTTTTCCCGTTCCTTCCTATCCGCTCCCTTCTGGGTTCCTGCATCGGCGGTGTCTTTTCTCCAACAATCTTCGAGGACCAAAGTGTGTTTTAACGCTTGTTTTGGTCCGGACGGCCCAGCAAAATAGGATATCGATCTCAAAAATGGCTCTCATTTCAATAGGAATAATTCTTTGCTAATGTGTTTAACCCGTTAAGCGAATCGATTCATCGATATATATATTCTTTGAATGATTCCAATTTATTGAATTTGTTCGGCCATTTTCATATGGTTGTACGCAGTGAATAGATAATCAATATGTTCTTTTACTCTTTTAAATGCATTCCCCTTCAAAATAAAATATCTCTTTCGCGACCGAAAGAGAAACCGGATCGCCGGTGCTTCGGAGGCTCCGCCCCTGCGCCCGTGACTCCCATTGACCTCTGACCCCCACTGACCTCAATCCTAAAGGGGTCGGAAACGTTTAAAGGACGAGCGTCCGTCCCTGATTTAGTGGACGTCCCGACGAGACGGGCATGCAAATATGTCCACCTAATGTGAAATCCTTTTCGCTTTTTCCTTCCTATTCCCGTCTGCCGTGACCCCCGAGTGAACCCTAGAGGACGTCTCAAGGTCACCGAGGATGTCCCGGTGACCGGCGGTCACCTGACATGACTCGCCCCCATTCGCGCATCACCGGCCAATCGCGGCTCTCCCGTCGTCGAGACGTCGAATCGCATTATCGGGGTTTGTGGATTGCTACTTAAAGGGACAGTGTGTATGTAGTGTTGTACGTGTTGCCTCGTCGCAGGGTTGTCTAACTCGTCTGAGCCTGGGGGCCACATCGTAAGTGAAACTCTCACAGGGCCTAACTAGTAGATTAGAGAGAGGCAGAGAACAGGAGGGAGACCAAGAGAGACTGCGAGAGAGAGAGAAAGAGAGAGAGAAAGCAAAATCAGAGAAAGATAGATGAGAAAAGAGATAATGTGAGAAAGCGAGAAAGAAAAAGAGAAACAAAAGAAAGACAGAGAGAGAAACAAGAGTGAAATAAAAGATAAAAAGAAGAGACAGAGAGATGGAGAAAGAAAGAGAAAATATGAAAATAGGAGCTAAAAATAGAAGATAAAGTGGGAGAAATAGAGCAAAGAGGAAAAAAGAAATGGAGAAACAAAGGAATGGCATGAGAGAAATAAAGGAAATAAAGGAGAAAAAGAGATAGAGCGAAAGAGAAACAGAGAAAACTAGAGAGGGAGAGTAAGTACTATAGCTCCAATTGCTTTGCGAGTGGTGCCTGGTTTTGTCAGCATCAAGTTGACATATTTCAAACCGCGGCTGTTTTTTCTCTTGCGCTTCTCTGGTTGTTGCCTCGTGTTTAACACAGGCGTCTCATTAAGTTGTGAAGCCCAAAAACAAGTGCTAAAAAGCATAAGTAGGAATAAAAACTAGGTAGACACATTGTTCGCCAAGCCCGAAGAGAAATCATGGAAAACTAATTGACCGCTAAAAACATTCAAATAATAATAAAAAAATAAAAAAACAGTAAGATGTTAAATATGAACCCTTTGACGATGTAAAATTGGCTTCAAAAGGCAATTGCAGACGTACCCAAAGTCAATTGATTGCTAGTCTTTCTTTCTCTCTTTTTCTGTCTTTATTTCTATTCACTCTCACTCTTTTTCTCGCTCGCTCCCTTTGCTTCTTGTCTTTTGCTTTCTCTTTGTTTTTCTTTTTCAATCTCCTCTCACTTTCTTTTTCCAACTCTCTCTCTCGCTCTCTCATTCACCTTTTCTAGGTGTCTCTCTCGCTCTTTCTCTCTTTCTGTAATTTTTCTCTCTTTCTCATGCTCTCTCTCTATCTTTCTCTCTGCTTTTTCTGTTTTTTTCACTCTCTTTTTCAGGCCCGCTCTCTATCTTTCTCTACGCTCTTTCTGTTTTTTATTTTCTCTCTGTCTGTCTGTCTGTCTCTCTGTGTCTCTCTCTCTCTCTCTCTCTCTCTCTCTCTCTCTCTCTCTCTCTCTCTCTCTCTCTCTCTCTCTCTCGGAGGTGTGATATATATATATAAATTCAACTTACAACTGTTTAAGAAGACGGCAATCGAAGCACCCCTCCTTTCGGTGATGGACTGCCCCGAAATTGCAACGTGACAAACGGGAGTGGAGAAGGAGGGCCCCCCGACAATTTGCAGCACCCCTTCAACCGAAATTCCTCGGAGCGCCGGGGAATGACTTGAGTTAGTCGGAGGGACGGGCGGGGGTGCGGGGTGGCGTCGGGGGGTTATGTGATGAGTGGCACCCCCGAAAGGAAACGGCAGCGCTTTGTCGCCGACTCTTTGGCTCTCTCGGGCCATCATCGCGGGCTGCTACTACTTGGACCGAGGTTGCCGCAAGAAAAGGAAAAAAGAAAAAGAGAAAAAAAAGTGAAGAAAAAAGGGGGAGGAAAAGCAGGAAAGGGGTCGAGACACCTGGTTCTCGTCGGGACACACATAGTGTTGCCAGGTATACGAGTGGTAGGGTGGTCGCGAACAAAACGGCACATAGAGCCAACTCTTTGGAGTGAGCGTCGAGAGCCGGCTCCCCAGCAATAAACGCTCTCACTCCCTCTTTTTTCTCTCTTCAACTCTCTCTTTCTGTTAAACTTGTTTTTCTCTCTCTCTCTCTCTTTATTCAACTTACTCTATTCTTCTCTTTCCCTGCTCTCTTTCTGTTGAACCTGTTTTTTCTCTCTTTTTCTCTTTTCCCGCTCTCTTTCAGTTGAAATCGCTTTCTCTCTTTCTCTCCCGCTTCCATTTGTCACTCTCTCTCTCTCTCCCTTTTTTTGTCTCTTGCACACCCTCTCTCTATATTTCTCAGTCTTTATCTTTCGTTTTTCTCTCTCTTTTGCTCTGTTTCTCCATCTTTCTCCCTCTTTCTTTACCTCTCGCGCTCTTTTTCTCTATTTCTATTACGCGCTCACTCTCTTTTTCTAATTCTCTATTTCCATTTCTATCTCGCGCTCAATCTCTCTCTCTCTTTCTCACAATCATTTTCTGTCTTTCTCGCTCTCTCTGTCTCTCTTGCTTGGTCTTTCAGTATTCCCTCTTTTTATTTCCAAATTGCAATCACTCACTCTTTTTCTGACTCTCCTATCTCTTTCTATAACACTCTTACTCTCATTTTCTCACTTGCTCTCTCGTTCTCACTCGCTCTTTTTCTCACTCTCTATCTCTTTCTATGTCGCTCTTACTCTCTTTTTCTCACTTGTTCTTTCTCGTTCTCACTCACTCATTATCCCTCCATCTCTCTCTTGCTCTGTCGCTCAGTTTTCCTCTCTCTATTTCCAAATTGCAATCACTCACCTTTTTTCTTACTCTCCCTCTCTTTCTATATTGCTCTTACTCTTTTTCTCACCTAATCTCTTTCTATGTCGCTCTTATTCTCTTTTTCTCACTTGCTCTTTATCACTCTCTCTCTCTCCCTTTTTCTCTATCTCTCTATATCTCACGCTCACTCTCTTGTGTTCTCACTATATTGCTCTCTCACTCGCTTTCTCTCTTGTTTGCTTCGTATAAAAGATGACTGATTACTGTGTGCATCATGTTTCATTAATAATCATTGTTTTTTTATGAACTCAAAGAGCCGGCTCTTTTCAGTGAGCCGATGCAAAAGAGCCAGAATTCCCGAGACTTTGCGAGGATGGATCCCGCTAACCTGCCCCCCCCCCCCCCATTTCCCCTACGCATCACGGCGTGTCAACACCCGCGCCATCTCCACATTGCGCTCTCACTTTTCCCCTCCTGCTTTGTTGTGCCCCCCTCCCCAACGTGATGGGGCAGAACTGGTTTTTCGGAACCCCCCCTCCCCATTTCTCTGTTCTTTCTGGGGATGCAGACAGGCCGCATTCCACAGGGGGGCCCAGGCGCCCTTTTTCTGACACGTCTCAGCGCTAAATCCCCCCTCCCCATTTTTGAAGGCCCACCAATGACCACCGCCTCTTCTTTTGGACCCTCCCCCTTCAGAAGCTGCCGGCTCCATTTTTTCTGCAAGCGGACGTGGCGTCGGGCAGACCTGCACGATCCCAAATCATAACATGTGGCTAGAGAAGGAAACAGTGAGAAAAATTCAAAGATGTCTTAACCTCGGCGCTCAATGACACTGAATAACGAACCCAGGTTTATTTACACAGAACAGTGGCTAGCAGTGAGCCATTGCCAACAGTCAAGTGGCAAACATGAGTGGTTAGATAAGGAAACAGTGGAAGACGCCCAAATCATGGAGAAAAATGACCTTCAGTTGCCTAACCTGCAAAGAAGGAGCAACTAACAATAACAACAGTGGCTCATGACAAGAAATTGCCAGCAGCCAAGCGATTAACGTACGGGGCTAAAGAAGAAAACAGTGAAGAAAAAGTCATATATGCCTAAATCAGGGACAGTGAAGTACAAACAATGGTTTGTTTGCACAGAGCAGCTAACAAAAATGCTTAAGAGTGAGACATAGCCTGCAGCTAGGTGACTAACATGAGTTGCTAGAGAAGAAAACAAAGGGAAAAATACTTCTTAATTACGGCACTTAGCCGCACTGTAGTACAAACCAGGGTTTATTTACACAGATCAGCTAACAATAGTGGCTACCAGTGATCTACACGAGTGGCTGAAGAAGGAAACAGTGGAAAAAAGTCATAGATGCTTTAATCCCACCACTCAGGGACACTGAAGTACAAACCAAGGTTTACCTTCATAGGGCGGCTACAAATAGGGGCTAACTGCGAGGCATAGTCGACAGCCAAGGGACTAACAAGAGTGGCTAGAGAAAGAAACAACAGGAAAAATACTCAAAGATGAATGAATCACTGCACTCAGTGACACTGTAGAAGAAGCCAAGGTTCATTTACACAGAGCAGCTAATAATAGTGTGTAGGGGCAAGCCATAGGCTGCGTCCAAGCTGCAAAGAAGAGTGGCTAGAGAAGGAAACAGTAGAAAAAGGCCCATTTTTAGCACTAAACATGTGTGGCCCGCGAGCCTTAGTTTCCTCACTAGTAAGGAGCGGCGGTGGCACGTTTGAGGCAACGTTGAAATGTGGAGCAAAGGTTGTGCTTGTCTTTCGCAGTCGACTGTTGACCCGAGCGCCCAAAAAAAAAAAAAAAAAAAAAAGTTGGAGTGAGCGAGAGGAAGAGAAAAAAAGATGGAAAGCGAGAAGTCGGCATGTTTGTGGTCGGGGAGGAAATGGCAGCGCGCACACAGGTGCAAAAACAGCCCCGAAAGAAAGGAACGCTTTGTGCGGCCTACAGCTCGAAATTTACGCGTGCGCGCTAGCCGAGGAAGCCCTTTCGAGATGGGGGGCCCCCCAAACGCCAGCGACGAGGCCCCAAGTTTTCGTCTGAATCATTAGGCGGGCGGGCTTCGGGGCCGTTGCCAAAAACGCTAAATAGACCGTTTCCTTCAATTTGTCACATGGAGAAAAATAAGTCCGGTTAGCATCTTAAAGAGTTTGGCTTCTGAACCCTGCGGAGAAAATGAATACATGAGTGACCGAAGAAGGAAACAGTGGAAATAAAAGTCAAAAGGGGCATGTGCTAGAGGCAAAATTCAGCGGCATTATCGACAAGAGGGTGGAAAAATAAGTTGAAAATGACCTGCACCAGATGCCTGAATTCCCAAACTCTGTAACATTAAGGACTAGAGAAGGAAACGGCAAAAGAAGCTGTTAATGACCTGCGCTAGAATCCTGAATCACGTAACTCTGCGACATGAGTGACTAGAGAATAAAACAGTGGAGCTTGAAAGTCATAAGTAACACGTGTCAGACCAACTGAACAACTGAACTCAACAACAAGAGTGACTAGAAAAGAAAACAGTGGAAGTTGAAAGTCATGGGCGCAACAAGCCAGAACAACTGAACTCAGCAACAAGAGTGACTAGAGAAGGAAACAGGGGCATAAAAACAAAAAGGAAATGTGCTAGAGGCCTGAATGGCAAAATTCAGCGGCATTATCGACTAGAGAAGGAAACAGTAGGGTGGAAAAATAAGTTGAAAATGAAACGCGCCAGAACAACTGAACAACTAAACTCAGCAACAAGAGTGACTAGAAAGGAAAACAGTGGAAGTTGAAAGTCACAGGCGCAACAAGCCAGAACAACTGAACTCAGCAACAAGAGTGACTAGAGAAGGAAACAGGGGCATAAAAACAAAAAGGAAATGTGCTAGAGGCCTGAATGGCAAAATTCAGCGGCATTATCGACTAGAGAAGGAAACAGTAGGGTGGAAAAATAAGTTGAAAATGAAACGCGCCAGAACAACTGAACAACTAAACTCAGCAACAAGAGTGACTAGAAAGGAAAACAGTGGAAGTTGAAAGTCACAGGTGCAACAAGCCAGAACAACTGAACTCAGCAACAAGAGTGACAAGTGAAGGAAACAGTGGAAGTTGAACGTCATAGGTGCAACACGCCAGAACGACTGAACTCAGCAACAAGAGTGACTAGAGAAAGAAACTGTGGAAGTTGAACGTCATAGGCAAAACACGCCAGAACAACTGAATTTGGCAACAAGAGTTACTAGGGAAGGAAACAGGGGAATAAATTAAAAAATGACAACTGCTATTATCCTTAATTTATAGAATTCAGCGACATGAGTGACAAGTCTAAAGAAGGAAACAATGGGGAAAAGAGTTAAAGATGACTTTTGTTGGATCCTTGAATCAGAGAAGTCAGCGACATGAGTGATTAGAGGAGGAAAGAGTAAAAGACGTTCAAACATGACCTGTTCCAGATGCCTAAATCATGGAACTCAGCGACATGAGTGACTAAAGAAGGAAACAGGGCAAGAAAAGTTGAAGATGACATGTGCCAAATGCCTGAATCACAGAAATTTACAGTGAACGATAAGAGACATAAAGGATGAAGCAGGACCAACTAAGTATAACGGCTAGCCCTGACCTGGAGTCAAGAGGCCAACATGAGTGGCTAGAGAAGGAAACAAAGGGAAAAAGTTGAAAATGCCTGATGCACGGCACTAAGTGACATTGAAGTACAAACCAAGGTTTATTTACAATAGGGGTCTAACAATAGTGGCGAACGGCAAGCCATAGCCTGCAGCCAAGTGAATAACATGAGTGGCTAGAGAAGGAAACAAAGGGAAAAAGTTGAAAATACCCGATTCACGGCACTAAGTGAAACTGAAGTACAAACCAAGGTTTATTTACGCAAAGTATCTAACAATAGTGCCTAACGGCGAGCCATAACCTGCAGCCAAGTGACTAACCTGAGTAGCTAGAGAAGGAAACTGCAGATAAGAAACCTTCCCTTTAATTTTCATGATTTTTGAAACAATTTTGATTGAGATAGGATTCCTTGAAATAGGAAAAGAGGAAAACAAAATCTGAGACATAAATTATTTTTGGGCAGTGTGAGAATGCAAATGAAAAAAATAAAGGGGGGAAAAAAGGCTCCTTGAAGCTGATTGGCCGGATGAGCCAGTTAAGGGACACGCGTGTGCGTTACGTGACGACAGATGTGTAGTGTACATACAGTACATACGTGGCAATTAAAAAAAAAAAAAAAAAAAAAATGACTCACCTGTTGCTGTTGCAGGTGCAGCAGATCCACGGGGCTGATCTCTCCGTTGGCGTCTCCGTTGGCCCCGCCCTCTCGCCCGCCCCCTCCGTCCGATTGGCTGCTCAGGCTGCTGACTCCGTTCTGATTGGACGGCGTCGTTCGAAGGGTATCAGAGGCCGATTCCACCATCATCACTGGCACCTGCCGGGGGCAAAATACGGATTTTCAAAATAAAATACTAGAGAGGGGAACATAGTTGGAAATATGACTCGAATTGGACCACATTGGATGTTTTAAACTGAATTTGAACGGAATTTGCTCTATGTCTCATATCCAAAAGAAGTCTTTATTAAGTCGAAAAAGTCTTAAAATATATTGAAAAGACAACTTGAGTTATGACATGAGTGACTACAAGCTGTTTGCACCCCTTTTTTATGGCCAAATTCAAGCACTTTTCAACCACTTTTAAGTTTTCAAGAGAAAAATCCAGTAACTAAAATAGAGTCGCTATCTTGCTGCTAGCACACATTTTAGATAGATAAAGAGATAGATATAAAGAGATAGATATAGAGATAGATAAATATATATATAGATAGATAGATAGATAGATAGATAGATAGATAGATAGATAGATAGATAGATAGATAGATAGATAGATAGATAGATAGATAGATAGATAGATAGATAGATAGATAGATAGATAGATAGATAGATAGATAGATAGATAGATAGATAGATAGATAGATAGATAGATAGATAGATAGATAGATAGATAGATAGATAGATAGATAGATAGATAGATAGATAGATAGATAGATAGATAGATAGATAGATAGATAGATAGATGCTGAGAGAGGAGTCTGAAACACCTGTCCTTTTGGATGCGACAATAGGGGGCAGTAAAGCTTCAAGTGACATCTCGATAATGAGAACTGGGGCCACCACCGGTGTCATTTTTAAGTCAAGTCAGGTCATGTTTATTTGTGACGCCGTTAATCACAAGGAGTCTCAAAGGGCTGCACAGACCAAATATTATTACTGATTACGGACTGATTTAAAACCTACACGAGGGCAAGGAAAAACTCAAAACCTGAAGAAACCTTGAAAAGAGACCACAAACATAAAGTTTGATTTTTTGGGGACAAAATTTGGACCAGGTCAACATTATGTTTGGACTTTGGGTGAAAAACCCTGTTCGTTGATCTTAATCTCAAAGAGATCTAAGCTCGATAGCTGATGTCCTACAGAGGTCTTTATTAGGTCAAAATGGCCCCAGAATGTTTGGAAACTTAAGCAAACACGCGTCGGTAAAAAAAAAAGGGTCACGAGGCACCAACAAAGCCACACCTGAATCCGATTTTTTCGGGGGGATCACACAGAAACTGCCAAACAAAAAAAAGACCTGGTTCCTCCCCGTCATCAGAGCACAGGAGCGCCGCTAGCGCTTCCGCGAGGCTCTTTTGAAGCGCCTTCACAGGGCCCCGTCTAATTAGAGCGCCCTCGTCGCGCAAAAAGTCGACAAAACGCGGCGTTCCTGGATGTGTTGTTGTTTTTTTTCCGGGCGGGAAACAACGCCGCCTGGCAAATACGCCTTTTCCATCGTTAGCGAACGCCGGCGTGGGAGTCGGCGCCCCGACAAGCTAATACCATCCGAAAACAAAAAGCCGAGCTAGCGCGCTGACGCTAATGACGAGCGTCGGCTCCCTTTTAGAAATTAAAGGAGGAGGCGCGGCGGCTTTTTACACGGGGACTTGAGACGGGTACACAAAACGCCGTCGAGAGTCGCTTCTTTTTCTGAGGGAGGAACGAAAAAGACCTTTCATCAGGGTTGGCGGCGGCAGGTGAGGAGGGGCCAAAAGACGAGCGGCCCCGTTAATGGGATGCTGCCGGCGGGGGCCCCCGACACGCTTTTGGAAAAGTGGGAAAGATGCAAAGGGAACGGGTCGACTCGTGTGCCACCGTGGGGTCAAAATGAGCCAATTTGGACCATTCCTGCACTTGGGTCCCTTTGAGATGAACAACACGGTGAGTGTTGTCATCTTGCAAAAGAAACAAGCAGAAAAACAGATTTTTTTGTTTTGAAAGGTTAAAAAATCTTATGGTTTGCTAATCCTTTCCACCATAAAACAAATATGGTATCCTCGGACCCAAAAAGTGTCATTTTGTTATCATCCACACACAAAAAAATCATGTTAATAATAAGAAAAAATGTATAGTGACCCCAAAATGTGGCTAGCAAAAAACTAGCGAGAGAAGCTACTAAGTAGCCCAGTAAAACATTGCAGAAACAAAGCATTATTTGTCAAGCATTGGGACCCTGAATCACAGGACTCAGTGACATGAGTGACTAAAGAAGGAAACAGTGGGAAAAAGCTTGAACGAGTAAGTGACTAGAGAATGAAACAGAATAAGAAAAAATGGACATGTGCTAGATTCCTGAATCATGGAAGTCAGCTACATAAGTAACTAAAAACAGATGACGATGACCAGAAAACTGAACTCAGCATCATTGTACTCAGCAACATGAGTGACTACAGAAGGAAAACGGTAGGAAAAAAAGATGACATGTTCCAAATGCCTGAATGACACACCTTGGGAAATAAGTGACTAGATAAGGAAACACAACAAAAGCATACGCCAAATTCCTAAAATCGTGGAACTCAGCTACATAAGTAAGTAGAGTAGGAAATAGTGAAGAAAAAAGTTGAAACTGACTTGCACAGGTAACTACACCGAATGACATGAGTCACTAGAGAGCAAAATCGAGAAACCCATTCCCCAAAATAAGACAACGACCAATTATCTGAATCATTGTATTCAGCGACATGAGTGACTGGAGAGGGAAATCGGGAAATCAATTCCGAAAAAAGACAATTGCCAATAATCTGAATCATTGTATTCAGCAACATGTGTGACTAGAGAGGGAAATCGAGAAAAAAAATCCCCAAAAAGTGACAATGACCAATGATCTGAAATATTGTATTCAGCGACATGAGTGACGAAAGAGGAATTCGAGAAAAAAATTCCTCCCCCAAAAAACAATGACCAATAAACTAAATCATTGTACTCAGCAACATGAGTGACTAGAGAGGGAAAACGGAAGAAAAAAAGAGGTTGAAGATGACAATTGTAATATGCCTGAATCACAAAACTCGGTGACTAAAGAAGTTCTCAGTGCAAACGACAAAAAATGAATTAATTGCCAAACGCTCGAGTTACGTAAGTGAGCAACATGAGTGACTAGAGAAGGAGAGGAAAAAAAAACGCGTTTCATCGAGGATCGGTCGACTCGTGTGCAACGTTGAGGTCCAAATGACCCAATTTGGACTATCCCCATACTTTGGTTAGTTTATTTAGATTAAAATGCCCGCCAAATCAATTTGTTTGCTAAAATAAACAGAAAAAGACGCTATCTTAGACCCAAAAGGGTCCTTTTGTTTTCAACCATACACAAAAAAGTCATGTTGATATAAAAAATCAAATAAAAAAAAAAATCATGCTTAGAATAATATACACAAGAATGTGGCTTTTTACTAAATTAAACGATTTAAAAGCGCTATTTCCCCCTGTCCCGTTTTTTGCTCCTGTTTGTCTCCCGCTACGATCTGTTTTGATCTCGACCACGTCTGCTCTCCCGTTCCGAATAACGATCCGTTTCCGATCCTGACCGCGTCTTTGCTCTATCTCGGCTACTGACCTGTTTTTTTTTGTTTCCGACACTGCCATCCGCGTTCAGAGCGACCTGCTTTCCGTGTCCAGCAATCCCCGGATCGTGGGCACAACCCTTTCCCTTTACCTACTAAAACTTGTAAGAAACGTTACGCGACTGTTTCTGTTCTGGCCTCTACATAAATAGTCCAAAGATTAACTTTAGAAATGAGTCAGATTTAGCAGCCTTTCTACATTTAATAATTGACCCATTGTTATAATAATAATATTTAGTTATCATTATTTGAATTAATTATTCGTATGTTTATTTTTTTCCTCAAAATAAATTCAAAATAATTTGAGCTATATTTCTATATTTTCATTGATGATAGCTATTTTTACAAAAAAAATCTTAAATTGTTAAAATTAAAAAAAAAAATCAAGGAAAAGAGCAAAAATGATCCACCTTAGGCTATATCAAATTAAAAAAAACTGGTCAGTGAGGAGAATAATGACTGGAGAGCAAAAATGTGGTCGAGATCAAAAATGGGTCGTATCCGGAAACAGACGGGAGCAAAAACGGGACAGGTGGGACTCAAGGTTGAAAAAGGCTTCCCCAGTATACACAGAGGTGCGCAGACGGACTGACAACAGGTGAAGGAAAGGAGTGGGTTTAACTAGGGACAGTGGGCCAATCAGATTCCAAGGCAGTTGGCGCCAAAAGAGCGGGCACAGCTGAGTCACATCAGTAATCATGACATTATCTGCACCGCTTATCCTCAGTAGGGTTGCGGGGGTGCCGGAGCCCGTCCCAGTCATCTTCGGCAGGGAACACCCTCAACTGCTTGCCAGCCGGTCGCAGGGCATACTATTTATCTATAATTAATTTTTAATTTTTAATTAATTATATGTAATTTAACTAAAACAGTTCTGCTATATTCAATTATAATAGCCAAAATTGTATTTTTTTTTACTAACAATTCTTAGTTTTATATACTTGATAAGAATATTTGAACAGCTTTCTGCTGTTTCAGATACCTGGGTCACTCTAAGTATTATCGTCTCGGGATCAAGAGGTCGCGGGTTCGATTCCCGGCTTTTCCGTGTTATATGTCGAAGTGTCCCCGAGCAAGACACTGAATCCCTAATGCCCCCGATAAGCATCGCTGATTCCCTATTGGTGTGTGAGTGTGTGTGTGAATGGGTAAGTGTGAAGCACATTGTAAAGCGCTTTGGGAGCTCTTCATTGACTTGAAAAGCGCTATAGAAATGCAGACCGTTTCATTTACCATGATGTCCAAGTGGTATATCGATCAAAACCCGACGGGTTCATTTACATCCGCGACGTCTCCCCTCTCCCGAGCGGTTATTCTAACGATTGCGTCCTCATCGCCGAGATCTCCTCCTCCGCCTCCGGGTACCGGGGTCAAACGACTCCCGTGGGGGACATCTGCCGCTCGCGCTTCCTCCTTGACCTTATTAGCTGTTTTCGCAAAAACCGGAGGGCGGGCAAGGACCTCATGGAGACGCCGGGCGCCTCCTTGAGTGCGAGGCCCGTCACGTTTTGCTTAATGGGCGCGTAGAAGCCGACGTGGTGGAGGTCGGGGAAAAGGCAGCGGCATAAATCTGCCCCGGAGTCTTTGATTATAGCGCTCGGTCGCTCGCACCGTAGCCACGAGGTGAAAGCGTTTTTGGCAGCGGGCGGTGAAAGAGACCTGCCCCGACAGGCCTGGTTCGGGTCTCGTCGTTTTTTTGTCGAGCCCCGCCCACCTCCGCTTGAACCCCTGACCTGGGAGCGCCGGAACAGAAGGAGGGTTGGGAAACGCCAGAACATACAGTAGAAGTCGCGTAGCTCTCAACCTCAGGCAATCGCTCGCCTTATTAATAATTGCCCGACGCGTCACCTGACTGTCTACATGCAGGGTTCCAAATTCCAGCACTTTGAATGCCCTTTCAAGGCCAATCGTTCCATTTTTCCCACTACCTTCAAATGAAAAAAATCCAGCGTTGACTTTGATGACTTAAAAAGGTTGCTCTCTAGCCGCTAGCAGATACTTTGCGCTATTTTGAGCCGTTCCTACCTTTTTGTGTCAATGTTGTAAACTGACATGAATTCTGCCATTCTGCTTTAACATCACACCAGCAGCTTCACTTGTTTATAAACACAGGAAGAGCTCAATAGGTGTAGGGTAAAGAGAGTTCAATACAGAAAAAAAAAAAAAAAAAAGAAAATACTGTATGTATGCTTTTTTTTTTTAATTATTTAAATTTGTATTTTTTTGCGTGATTTTCAAAATATCTGTTCTAAATTGGTTAAAATAGAATAATGAATAGTTGTTTATTATTTATTTTTAGTACTGAAGATGTCATGATTACTGAAGCGACTCAGCTGTGCCCGCTCCTTTGGCGGGTTCTGATTGGCTCCCAACCAGTATTTGAAACCAGTCCTGTCTGTCCCCTTTTGTCAGTCCGTCTGCGAACCTCTGTTTTTACAAGGCAAGCCTTTTTCGACCCTGACGCCCGCCTGTCCCGTTTTTGCTACTGTTTGTCTCCGGTTATGACCCGTTTTGACCCCGACCACGTCTGTTCTCCTGTCCCGACTTACGACCCCTTTCTAACCCCGACCACGTTTTTGCTCTCCAATTGCTTGCTACGGACTTCCGCGTTCGGAGCATAATCAGAGTACGACAGCGACTTGCTTCCTGCGCCCAGGCGCAGCCTTTTCTCTTCTCTTTCCTCCAATAAAACTTGTGAGAAATGTAACGCATTTGGGTCCTGTTTCCGTTCTGATCCTGACAGAAGATTTAATATCTTTAAATTTATTTGATTGTTTTGCATTTTCTGGGATTTTGTATTGATGTTCGACTTAAAATCAGTTTGTAATAAGCTAAAATGAAGCTGTGGTTTACAAAAAAATGTGTTGATTTGTTAATTATTTAAATTATATTTCTTATGTTTTGCAGGGATGCCCTGCAACACATGAAATTACTAATTACAAAATAATTTGGTGGAAAATATTTTATCTTTATCGATAATATACAGTGAAAAAAAAAGAAAAATCTGAAGAGCCAAAAAAAAAAAGAGTTTCCTAAATAGAGCTGTCCCTTTGAAGGCGACCAGTAGGGGCAGTGATGTTTCACAAGCATCGCCATTACGATGAGCCTCCAGAGGCTTGTTAGTGTCATTTTTACGCAATTAAATATATATATCTTTAAAATCCCCATTTATTCAGTAGTCAAACTGCCAAGAAACATAACAATGGCGACAATTTCAAGCATTTCAAGCACTTTACCCAAAATTCAAGTATTTTCCTGACATTAAAATTGTGTTTTCAAGGATTTCAAGCACCTGTACAGACCTTGCCTTATTAAGCGATAATAAACCTTACAAACACAAGAAGGCACCTATTTACTCACCGCAAGACAGACTGTATAGAATTCCGCTAGAATATTTGCAATCTACGCCGACTTTGAAGTCTGCTCTCGGTGACAGGTAGGATCTGGATGAGTGCCAAAATGGGCGAGAGGAGTTCCGTATGACAGAAAAACGACAAACGCTCTTTTTCAGAAAGGTTAAACTCAATCCTTCGAAGCCCAATAAGTCCTGCAAGGGGGAGGAACAAGAAAAACAAACCCTCTTCCCAAGAAAGGGTGAACTCGTTTCTTTTTCTACCTATGTGTAATCTGTTGTTTAGAAAATACATTTAAAACACTTCTGTAAAACCCCCACCCCCTCACAAACCCAATAAGTCCTGCAAGGGGAGGAACAAGTAAACAAACCCTCTTCCCAAGAAAGGTCGAACTTGTTTCTTTTTCTACCTATGTGTAATCTGTTGTTTAGAAAATACATTTAAAGCAGTTCTGTGATGACCACACCCCCTCACTAGCCCAAAAAGTTCTGCAGGGGGAGGAACAAGTAAACAACCCCCCCTCCTCACAAAGGTTAAACTCATTTATTTTCCCTGTCACCGAAAACACAACTTTACTCGTCTTTGTTCCGGGGATCGTCCCCGTCAGATTCCTAACGGTCATCGCTCGTCAGCGCGGCCCAATCGGAAGCCTTCGCGCCGGCGGCCAATCGGATCATCCGCTTCGCCGTGTTGCGTTTGTGTACGCTGCGGTGTTTACAGCAGCTTATCCCCATAATACGTCTTTATCGCGTTCATGAGGGAATATTTGCGGCGCTCCCTCAACGCTTGTTGTCTTTCCCAAGCCTTGCATCAGCTTATTAGGCAAAGAAGAAGGGAGGGGGGGGTCTCTTACCGAGGGAGGGGCCCCGGGGCCTGCAAAAAAAAAGAAAAGAAAAACCCTGTGTAGCAGTACGTGCACTCCAGTTCTTTTCATCCCACTCTTGAATCATTTGTCTCTTTCTGCAAGCGCTAACTAGTAGCGGGGAAATCTTCAAGTGGGGCCCCCACCGGGGCCCCTACCTGCCCCCCCCTTCCCCCTCCAGAAATAGAACACATATAGGTTAGCGCTATGATCTCACGTTCAATCGGGCGAGTCTACAACGTCCACGTTGACATGAAGGCAACATATACATTCTTTATCATGCGCGAAAATAAACACAAATACTTCGTAAGTAATACACGCAAATGAAAAAATACAATAAGTAACACTGTACAATAGCATAAAAAATGATGTTATATTTGGTATAGTATCTACAATGTCCACGTCATATTTTCTTCATCCTGTGCAAAGAATATTTTTAAAAGACTAAAATGACTTAAAATGACTTACAATATGCAACAGTTCACAGAAATAAATGTAAAAGTACAAAAAATATACAAATAACAAAAATATAAAATTATATTGATACATTATATAAATAATATACAATATGTATTGATATATGAAATAAAACAAAAGTACTTCTAATAAAGCAAAGAAAATTATCACAATTATTTCTTGGGTACAATTAAAAATGCTTAAATTAAGCAAAATTAAATCCAGTAGTTTGCTTTTCTTTACACAAATAAGATTGGCAAAAAATATAAAAAAAATAATTTTTAAAAAGTCCTGTAAAGCCCCCCTCAACAAGCCCAAAACGTTCTGCAAGGGGGAGGAACAAGTAAACGAACCCTCTTGCTCAGAAATGTTTAACTCATTTATTTCCCTCCTTATTTTTAAAATACATTTTATAAAGTTCTGAAAAGCCCCGGCAACACGCCCAAAACGTTCTGCCAAGGGGAGGAACAAGTAAACCAACCCTCTTGCTCAGAAAGGTTTAACTCATTTATTTTCACCTTATGTGGAATCCTTTATTTATAAAATAAGTTTTAAAAAGTTCTGAAAAGCCCTCCTCAACATTCCCCACAAGTTCTGCAAGGGGGAGGAACAAGTAAACAAACCCTCTTGCTCAGAAAGGTTTAACTCATTTATTTCCCCCTTTATTTACAAAATACATTTTAAAAAGTTCTGAAAAGCGCCCCTATACGCCCAAAAAGTTCCGCAAGGTGGAGGAACAAGTAAACGAACCCTTTTCCTCAGAAAGGTTTAACTCATTTATTTCCCCCTTTATTTACAAAATACATTTTAAAAAGTTCTGAAAAGCGCCCCTATACGCCAAAAAAGTTCTGCAAGGGAGATGAAAAGGTAAACTAACCCTCTTGCTCAGAAAGGTTGAACTCATTTATTTCCCCCCTTATTTATAAAATACATTTTATAAAGTTCTGAAAAGCCCCCCCAACGCGCCAAAAAAGCTCCACAAGGGGGAGGAACAAGTAAAGGAACCCTCTTGCCCAGAAAGATTTAACTAATTTATTTCCCCCTTTTTATATAAAATACATTTTATACAGTTCTGAACACCCCCCCCCCCCCCCTCCCAACACACACACACACAACATGCCCAAAAAGTTCTGCAAAGGGGAGGAACAAGTAAAACGTTGTAAGTGAAAAAATTGCCATTCCACTCGGTTTTTTTGGACACAAAACCTGTCCAAATGGTTATTTCTCGAAAATAAAAGAGAAAAAAAAACAACCTGCCCATCAATTGAGACCTTGCGTGCTAGGAAAAAGAACACAAACGTTGGATTTATTGACCAAAAAGATTGAAAATTTGCATATTTGTCATCTTTAAGCGGTTACAAGCATCAGCAAGTTAATCCTGGTTTGGGGGCCCGAGAAACATCTCGGCTTATGTTGACTAATTTGACTATGTCAATCGTGTCGAACAATTAAAGTTACCACTTAAAAGACATTTCAAGGATAATCCCCTCCATAACAACCCGCGGCCATTGTTAAAAAGCGAGTTTCCGAGTTAACAGAAAAAGAGGATGTAAATGCTTCTCATTTTAAGTCGTTTTAAAATTTGATCTTTTTTTTTAAATTGTTTTATTCGTAAAATAAAAAAAACAATGTTCCAATATATGGTGAGAATATATATAATTTTTTAAAAGTATTTAAATTGTCTTTCAGAATTCATTAGAAATATAATTTTAAAAAATGGCTAGTAGCGTGTATTAGCAGATAATAGTGCGCTTTTTAAACAGATATTTCAATTTTTTTTAATTAATCATTAGTAAAAAAAACTTGTAAAAGGGTCAAATGTATGGTGAGAATATATATATATATATATATATATATATATATATATATATATATATATATATATAATTGTTTTTTTTTAAATATTTTAATTGTCTTTCAAATTTTATCAGAAATATAATTTAAAAAAATGTTGGCTAGTATCGTGTAATTAGCAGATAATTTATGCGTTTTTTAAATAAATATTTTACATTTTTTGTAAAAAATTATTGGTTAAAAAAATCATTGCAAAAAGGTCAAACGTATGGTGAGAATATATATATATACTGGACTGTCTCAGAAAATTTGAATATTGTGATAAAGTTCTTTATTTTCTGTAATGCAATTAAAAAAACAAAAATGTCATACGTTCTGGATTCATTACACATCAACTGAACTATTTCAAGCCTTTTATTATTTTAATATTGCTGAATTTGGCTTACAGCTTAAGAAAACTCAAAAATCCTATCTCAAAATATTAGAATATCATGAAAAAGTATACAAGTAGGCTATTCAATCATCACCTGAATCATCTAATTAACTCGAAACACCTTGCGAGGGTTTCCTGAGCCTTAAAAACACTCAGCTTGGTTCAGTAAACTAAATCACTGCTGATCTGACTGCTGTCCAGAGGACCATCATTGATACCCTCCATCAGGAGGGTAAGACACAAAAAGAAATCTCTCAAAGAGCAGGCTGTTCACAGAGTGCAGTTTCAAAGCATACTGTATTCACAAAAAGTCTGTTGGAAGGGAAAAATGTGGCCGGAAAAGCTGCACAACCAAGAGAGATGACCGCAGCCTTAACAAAATTGTGAAGAAGAGCCGCTTCCAGAATTTGAGGGAGCTTCAAAGACAGTGGGCTGAAGCTGGAGTCCAGGTATCAAAAGCCACAGTTCACAGACGTGTCCGGGAAATGGGCTACAATAGCCGTATTCCCATGGTCAAGCCACTTCTGAACTCAAGACAACGGAAGAAGCGTCTGACTTGGGCTATGGAGAAGAAGCACTGGACAGTTGCAGAGTGGTCCAAAGTCCTCTTTTCAGACGAAAGCAAGTTTTGCATTTCATTTGGAAGTCAAGGCGCCAGAGTCTGGAGAAAGGCTGGAGAAGAGCAAAATCCAAGTTGCTTGAAATCCAGTGTGAAGTTCCCACAGTCAGCAATGGTTTGGGGAGCCATGTCAGCTGCTGGTGTTGGTCCACTGTGTTTCATCAAGTCCAGAGTAAATGCAACTGTGTACCAAGAGATTTTAGAGCACTACATGCTTCCATCTGCTGAAAAGCTCTATGGAGATGAGGATTTCATTTTCCAGCATGATCTGGCACCTGCCCACAGTGCGAAAACCACCAGTAATTGGTGCACTGACCATGGCATCACTGTCCTTGATTGGCCTGCTAATTCCCCTGACCTGAACCCCATCGAGAATTTGTGAGGTATAGTTAAGAAGAAGATGAAAGACACCAGACCTGCAAATGCAAATGAGCTGAAGGCTGCTATCGAAGCATCCTGGGCATCAATAACACCTCAGCAATGCCACAGGCTGATTGCCTCCATGCCACGCCGGATTGATGCAGTAATCCGTGCAAAAGGATTCCCAACCAAGTACTGAGTGCATCAATGGACATTTTCAAATGTTTGATTTAGTTTTGCTGTTATAAAATTATTTTTTTTACTTGGTCTGAGGAAGTATTCTAATATTTTGAGATAGGATTTTTGAGTTTTTTTCAGCTGTAAGCCAAAATCAGCAATATTCAAATAATAAAAGGCTTGAAATAGTTCAGTTGATGTGTAATGAATCCAGAATGTATGACATTTTTGTTTTTTTAATTGCATTACAGAAAATAAAGAAGTTTATCACAATATTCTAATTTTCTGAGACAGTCCAGTATATATATATATATATATATATATATATATATATAATATTTTAATTGTCATTCAAATTTTATCAGAAATATCATAAAAAAAATTGGCTAGTAGTGTGTCATTAGCAGATAATTTTGCGCTTTTTAAATAAATATTTCAAATTTTGTAAATAATCATTAGTAAAAATAATAATCGTAAAATAAATAATAAAAATGTAATAAAATAAAGGAATTGACATATAATTTTAAATATTTTGTCATGTATTTCAAGGATTACGAGTAAAGTCAAAATGTTTAAAATTATACGCAATTTCATGAAAAAAAAGGAAAAAATGAAGGAAAAAAATTAACCGCTAACCTCGTGCTGAAGCCTGCAAGCTGTAACAGCTCAGTCAGCTTGGCTAACATCTTGGCTAACTGCTAAACGCATCGTGACACCACTCCAGAGCTAACAGCTCAGCTAACAGCTCAAGAAAACGCTAAAATTGTTCTGACACCACTCCAGAGCTAGCAGCTCGGCTAACAGCTTAGGTAACACCTCAGTTAACAGTTTGGCTAATCTCGTCTTGATGCCGCTCAAGCGCTAACAGCTTGGCCAAAAGCTCGGCTAACTGCTAAACTCGTCCTGACGCCGCACCAGAGCTAACAGCTCAGCTAACAGCTTGTCTAACTTCATCCTGATGCTGCTCCAATGCTAACAGCAGGCCTAACAGCTCGGCTAACAGCTCAGGAAACTGCGAAACTTGTTCTGACACCAGTCCAGAGCTAGCAGCTCGGCTAACAGCTCAGGTAACCGGTAACCTCGTCCTGACGCCGCTCTAGCGCTGATCGTTTGACTGACACCTTTGCTAACCGCTAACAGGTGAGCACCACAACCGCTAGCTTGGACTTTAGCCTTACGGCGCAGGAAAACAATGGCGAAAAAGGATCCGATAGCGTTTGTTTTCGCGGAGTCAAAGTCCGTGTTTACAGAGCCCATAAAGATTAGCGGCGCTAGCTCAGGTGCGCCGCGGAGCCCGCAGGTAAACATAGGATACATTCCGCGCCCGTGAGATCGTATGTTAGCGCTTATTTGCGTGACCGGGGCAAACATACCGCTCGTAAGTCATTTACTAGCCGACAAAAACGCGCTTGCGCTAATATTTGTGCAAGGAGACCACTTCATGCGCAAAAAATAAATGAAATAAAATCACAAGCATTCCGAAAGAGCGCAAGATAGTTTATGACTACGTTCAATTATTATACGAAATTATCAGCGATGGACCGACATGTGGTTTTCAGGGCCGATACCGGCTATAAGTATAAAGAGGAGGCCGGTAACCAATATTTGGAGCAAGAAATGTTTAATAATGTAAATAGAAAACCCCCAAAAAAATAAAATCAGAAAATAAAACAAGGCCTAGCAACAACTCATATAAAGGTACATAAAAAACAAATAGCCCCGTAATTCTTTTTTTATAATAAGTAAATCAAATATCAATGCAACCTGACTTCAATTAAAAAAAGTGCATCAATATTTCGACAGAGCTAGCGAATTGAAAAGTACTGACACACCTGTTTTAGAGCCAGATTGACAAACACATGTTATGATAACAACTAATCACTTCCACACTGTTTTTCAACCTTTTTTGTTTTTTACATTGGAAAAATTTTGTGGCACACAACTAACCAAAAATGTAAAATGACACTCAACAGTATGTTTAATTACAATATAATGTATAATACTCCCAGTTTTTACTGGACAGACACTTGACAATGACATAATAATTGCAGAAAATGATTCATAAATGTTTTATAAAATTTTAAAAAGTGACATTGGATAATTTCTCTCGCCACACCTGACGATCTCTCATGGCACACTAGTGTGTGGCAGCACAGCGGTTGAAAACACTCACGCTTGATTGACAAACTCATGTTACGATAAGAGCTAATTTATCAGTCTCCACCTGAATCTACCTCTCTCAAACAAGTTACCTACACTTTTTACGCTATTTTGTTATCACAAGGACTCTCTTTGGTCAGGGACGCAGGCATTTCTGGAGAAGTTGGCTGAGCTGCCTCTAACCTTATTGTTCCTGGTCGCTTATCCAATCAGAAGGAGCAATAAAATGAAATATAGATAAAAAGAAATCCGAATCATAGAAATTACATATATATATATATATATATATATATATATATATATACAATACATAAAAATAATCGAAAAATGTTTTATTTAACTTCTTTAATTATCAGTATAATTAAAAATAATTAAACTAAATTAAAAGAAAGAAAAGAAAATATAAATCAATAAATACGAATGAATATAAAAACAACGTTCCAATTCCCTTCTGACCCAAATCTCGTCAACTAAAACGAAGAGTCTCTCGGAGAAATTGAATAAACTTCGCATGTCCCACTTTTTCATTGCAAAAGCGGAAACAAAAGTGATTACGAATAAACGAAGTGTAACAAGTCCCATCTCCTTTCACAGAGAGATAAAAAGGAACTTTATTTGCCGATGCCTTCAGGTGCCGCAATTTACGATGGGAAATTTGCATGACAAGGACGAGCCGAGTCAATTCCCAGACGAGGAGTCCTGCAGAAAGGAGGGAAAAAAAAGGATCCGCACGTAGAAATAAATAAAAGTGGACATCATATAATATTATAGGCCGGCGAGGGAGGGGAGAGTGGGCACTTTGCATTTGGAGTTAATTAATAGATTGGACTGGAGCGAGTTTAATCAAATATAATTGAATAAGAGCACGCTGGTTAAAAGGAGACTTTTCAAATTAATTGAATTTGGTTACTTTTTTGAACTCCGTCCAAACGAGGGCGATTCATTTGTCGGCGACACACCCCGAAATAAAGTCACTCGACCGGCCCGTATGCAAATAAAGGCAAAATCAACAACTGGTACTTTGATGCCCTGTTTTTATTTTTCAGGGTTCGAATATCAAGCACTTTTTAAGGACTTTCAAAACCAATTTTCCATTTTTTTCTAAGACCGTTAAAAGAAAAAATCCAGCGCAGATGAAAATGACGGGAGCCTAAACTTTAGGTGCAAACCTTAACTCGAGCTTATTTCGAAACCCAAAAATCGTTTTGAAACCCTAACTTGCAGCCCAAACCCTAGCTTTAACCGTCTTTCAAACCGTAACCCTAGCTCTGACCCTATTTTGGAGAGTTAAGTTGATCTTACTTTTGGAAGATGCGCTTCAAGAGGTCCTCCTCCATGATAAAAAGTGGCCGAAAAAAAGCGTTCTGACCATTTTCTCAATCGCATCAAGCTTTCTTATTCCACTTTACATTCAGTTTAGAAACCTCAAACACGACTTCCTTGCCCATGCCTACACCTAATTCTATGCGCCAACCTTATTTCCGAACCCTAAATTCAGTTTAATACCCTATTACGTACCCTAAAACGTAGTTTCGGAACCCTTGCCTCAATCCAATTTTGGAACTGTAAAATAAGTTTAAAACCCTCATCTCAAGCCCAGACTTTAGCTACTAACACCATCACATTTAATCTAAGAAACATGGCAACAATTTCAAGCATTTATACGCACTACACCTAAAATTCAAGCACTTGAAAACACGGCATTAACATTCAAGCATTTTCAAGGATTTCAAGCACCCGTACGAACCCCGTTTACTGACAGGCTACATTAGATTTAAACGAGAATAATTTCTCTCCCGTTACAGACCTGTATATCAAAAGTAAAAAATCCCCCCCCAAAAATTGTTGTTAAATAAAGATTTGACTGTCCTGTTACTTATTCCCCCTTTCTGTCATTATTTGCTGTTATTTCTCATCAAAATGTGGAAAACGATACTTGTTTCGGTTTTAATTACGAGAAAAACTATGTATTATCCGCAGAATTTTTGATAGTTTAGTTACTTATTCCTTTCCCTTCTGTCACAGTTATGCAATTCTCACGACAATATAGAAGCTGATACATGTAGGGGTATTTAGAATACTGTATTTGGGTGGTCTTGTTCAAAATGGTTTATTCATTCGTGTGATTTTACAAGGGGAGGAAAAAATAAATGAACCCTCAGTTATTGTTTGAATGCTTCTTTGTTAAAATGTTGAAACTTTTAAATGTTTGGGTGGTTTTACTTGAAGTAGACAATGTTTAATAATCTTTGTGATTTTAGATGGTTCAGTTACTCATTTCACCCCTAAAAATATGTAAAATGATAAATGATGATTATTTATAATGCTGTATTTGGTCGGTCCTAATAAAGACGGACACCATTTTCTCATCTGAGTGATTTTGAAGGGGGAGGAATAAGTAACGGAACCTTCCAACATTGTTTGCACGGTATCCTTGTTGAAGTATCACATTGATAAATTTACGGGTATTTACAATACTGAATTTGGGTAAACAAAGTTTTTTCACTGTGCGATTTGAATAGGGAGTAATGAGTAACAGAACCCTCTGTTATTGTTTACATGTCATGGTTGGGTTTTTCTAGTACTGCATTTGGGTGGTTTTAGTTGAAACACTGTTTAATCAACTGTTTGATTTTGTACAGTTCAGTTACTCATTCCTCCCCCTACTGTCATTGTTTGCCTGCCATCCTGATTATAATGTGGAAAATTAGAAAAAATTGGGTGTTTTTAGTTCAAACATTTGTGTAATTTCGACAAAGATCAGATCACATTTGACAGGTATTTTATGCAGAAATATGTACGATATACATAATTGTGACATTTCAAAAACTTCTCCATACCTTTTACATCATTGTTTGCGTGCTCTCCTTAACAAAACATGGAAACGTCATTGTTTGGGTAGTTTTAGTTAAAATACACACAGTTTAATCGCCTGTGTGATTCGTTTAGTTACTTATTCCTCCCACTACTTTCATTGTTTGCATGCTATCCTCATTTAAATATAGAAAGCTCTAAATGTCTGGGTGGTTTCAGTTAAAGGAGACACCGTTTTTCTTCTGTGTGATTTTTAACATAGATCAGATCACAGTTAAAGGAGATTTTGTGCAGAAATAAATATATATATATATATATATATATATATATATATATATATATATATATATATATATAATACATAGAAGTGACATTCCATTTTCTTCCCCCCCCCTCCTGTCATTGTTTGCATGCTATCCTCATCAAAATATAGAAAACTCTAAATGTCTGGGTGGTTTCAGTTAAAGCAGACACCGTTTTTCTTCTGTGTGATTTTTGACATTGATCAGATCACAGTTAAAGGAGATTGTTGATTGATATCGTCAGTAAAACATGGAGAACCTCTTAATATTTGTTCAATCATCTGTGCGATTTTGGATAATTCACTTACTTATTCCTCCCCCTTCTATCATTGTTTGCATGATATACTCAGTAAAACATGGAAAACCTCTGAATATTTGTTTAATCATCTTTGCGATTTTGGATGGTTCACTTACTTATTCCTCCCCCTCCTGTCATTGTTTGCATGATATCCTCAGTAGAACATGGAAAACCTCTTAATATTTGTTTAATCATCTGTGCGATTTTGGATGGTCCAGTTACTTATTCCTCCCCCTTTTGTCATTGTTTGCATGATATCCTCAGTAAAACTTGAAAAAACTCTTCATATTTGTTTAATCATCCGTGTGATTTTGGATGGTTCACTTACTTATTCCTCCCCCTTCTGTCATTGTTTGCATGATATCCTCAGTAAAAAATGGAAAACCTCTTCATATTTGTTTAATCATCTGTGCGATTTTGGATGGTTCACTTACTTATTCCTCCCCCTTCTGTCACGGCATTTTCCTGGAGCAATGCAAGAAATAACAAAAAAAAACTTTGCATACTTTTCCATCCGATGATAAAGTATCCTAATTAACAAAACTAAAAAAGTGCTGGTACTCATTTAGAACATGCTAATATTAATAGAATAATTTATGGCGCTGTATAAATAAATGAAGAGTCATTCGTTTGAAAAGCTTCCAAATTAATTTAAGAGCAACCGGAAAAAAAATGGCCGCTTCTCAGACAAGGACATTAATAAGTGCTCCGACTAAAGACCGACTGCTCACTTTTAAAACGGCATCAATATTTCAATGGCTTAATACACATTTGATGAGAAACACTCGCATTTCTTGTTCTTTCCGCCGGCTCTTTATGAGAAAAAATACATAGGAGGAAAACGGAAAGACAAGGAAAAAACACAGGAAAAAGGGAGATGAGGTCATGGAATTCTTATTAGGACCTCATTAAAAGAAAGGCTTGGCGAAAAGTGACCCGTACGATGCGTCAATATCCAAAAATGACGCACGTCAAAAAAAAATATAATAATTGGAGGAATGGACGGAGTAATAATAGCTATTGAGAAAGACGATCATTCATATTAAACAGGGTGCAGAAAGTCAGGCTCATTTGCATCTTTTAGATGATATGCATTTCAAAAGTCATTTCCGCCGGGCGTTTGAATGACATTAATTCCCCGGCCGCTTCTCAAACACACCTACGACTATCAAACATTTAAGGCGTGCAAAGAAAAGAGAACGGGAAAAAGGAGAGCCAGAGGACGTTTCAGGGTTAAAGATGTGGTTTTTTTTGGACGCGCAAACTTTGTGCTTTGCTCTACACACGCTGCCCCACTTACCAAGTAGATCGTTTGTAAGTTGAATGTGTTCGTAAGTTGGGTCAGTGCTCTACTTCGTATGTTTAAGGTTTATAGAATTATGTTTAAGGCGTGTATAATTTCGTAAAATAATATTCTCTATAAAGATAAAGTTAAGTTTAACTTACTTTTGGAAGATGGGCTTCAAAAAGTCCTCCTCCGTAGTAAAAAGTGGCAGAAAAAAGCGTTTCGACCATTTTCTCGACCGCATCGAGCTTTCTTATAGCACTTTTGTTTCAAAAAATCGGCTCACCTATTCTCTACACTTTACACCTACCATATTAAATAGATGCACGAGATATTAAACAATAAAAATGTCAAAGTTCTTAGCACACTGGAGATACAGTATAGAATGTTTAATAAAATATTATGTTCTGTAAACTGAAGTTTGAATTACTTTTGGAAGATAGTCTTTAGAGGTCCTCCTCCTTGGTAAAAAGTGGCTGAAATAAGCGACATTGTCACGGTCGCCATGACGACCAGTATGCCACGCCCCCGAACTCAAGCTGAAGCAGATCAGCTGATTGCTGTTCTGCAATTTAAGGCTGGATTTTGGGTTTGGCGGGTGCTGGTTCATTACTCATTATTCACAATCCCGTTCTGTTATGCCTTGTCCTGTTTTAGTCTGTTATGCCTTGTCCTGTTGAGTTCGTGCCGGAGGAACTCTGTATTGTTCTGTTTTGCCCCGGAGTATTGGGCGACTTTTATTTTATTAAATAAAACCTATGGATCGTCAACGCATTTGAGTTCTCCCTTCATGCCTCCTGCCTACGTTCTGGTCCGGTCACCTTCCACGCCACCACGCCCGTCCGTGACAGAATGAACCAGCCAACAAATAGAACTCAGCGAACGATCCCAGCGCGACTTGGGGAGAGCTGGAGAGCGCAGTTCGGCAGGCGCCTACTGAGTTGGCCTTCCCTGCCCGTTCGAACCACGGCCCCGCCCGTCGTGGCCCTTGCTGTGCCTCGAATGGGGTCCCACGAAGAATTGACGCCTGCCTGTTCAACTCTCATGCCTGCCTGCCCGACTCCCGTGCCGATTGCCTGCTATTCCGTCTCCCCTGCGTGCCAGCCCGACTCCGACTCCGCTGCCCGTCGGGCCGACTCCGACTCCGCTGCCTGCCAGTCCGACTCCGCTCCTCCTGTTTTGTCTGTTCTGATTTTGACTCTCTCATGTCTTGTCTGTTCTGATTTTGACTCTCTCATGTCTTGTCTGTTTTGATTTTGACCCTCTCATGTCTTGCCTGTTCTGATTCCGCCTGTCCTGTCTGAATCGCCACTTCTGAACCTGAACCCCTGAGCCTGACTCTTCTGAATCTGACCCCCCTGAGTGCGACTCTTCTGAATCTGACCCCCCTGAGTGCGACTCTTCTGCATCTGACCCCCCTGAGTGCGACTCTTCTGCATCTGGCCTGACCTGAGTGCGACTCTTCTGCATCTGGCCTGTCCTGAGTGCGACTCTTCTGCATCGGCCTGTCCTGAGTGCGACTCTTCTGCATCGGCCTGACCTGAGTGCGACTCTTCTGCATCGGCCTGACCTGAGTGCGACTCTTCTGCATCGGCCTGACCTGAGTGCGACTCTTCTGCATCGGCCTGACCTGAGTGCGACTCTTCTGCATCGGCCTGACCTGAATGCGACTCTTCTGCATCGGCCTGACCTGAGTGCGACTCTTCTGCATCGGCCTGTCCTGAGTGCGACTCTTCTGCATCGGCCTGTCCTGAGTGCGACTCTTCTGCATCGGCCTGTCCTGAGTGCGACTCTTCTGCATCGGCCTGTCCTGAGTGCGACTCTTCTGCATCGGCCTGTCCTGAGTGCGACTCTTCTGCATCGGCCTGTCCTGAGTGCGACTCTTCTGCATCGGCCTGTCCTGTTTATCTGTCCTGTTTTTGCCTGTCCTGTTTATCTGTCCTGTTTTTGCCTGTCCTGTTTATCTGTCCTGTTCTCGCCTGTCCTGTTTATCTGTCCTGTTCTCGTCGGTTCTGCCTGTCTGTCATCCCCTGTCCAGTTGGCCACCAGACCCCCCCTGCCGAGCGCCGATTCCGATCCGCCCGACGCAGATGGCGCCTGCCTCTCCCCGTTCCTGCGTGTTCGGAGGAGGGAGCAGGGTTGCCCCAATCGCGATCGTCAACATTCCGGGGCGCGAGGTAGTAATTTTTTCTTTTTTGGGACCTCGGGAGCTGTCCCTTAAGAGGGGGGCTCTGTCACGGTCGCCATGACGACCAGTATGCCACGCCCCCGAACTCAAGCTGAAGCAGATCAGCTGATTGCTGTTCTGCAATTTAAGGCTGGATTTTGGGTTTGGCGGGTGCTGGTTCATTACTCATTATTCACAATCCCGTTCTGTTATGCCTTGTCCTGTTTTAGTCTGTTATGCCTTGTCCTGTTGAGTTCGTGCCGGAGGAACTCTGTATTGTTCTGTTTTGCCCCGGAGTATTGGGCGACTTTTATTTTATTAAATAAAACCTATGGATCGTCAACGCATTTGAGTTCTCCCTTCATGCCTCCTGCCTACGTTCTGGTCCGGTCACCTTCCACGCCACCACGCCCGTCCGTGACAGACATGTTGTGAACATGGAGTAAAATGATTAGATTTTTCTAATGACAGTATCCGTTTGTTATGAATATCATTGAAAATATTGAAAAAAAAGAAAACAAGCGATATTTTCTGACAACAAAGTTAGAATATTAATATTTTTTTGCAATGTGAGCAAAATTTCATGACAAATAAGTAATAATATCCTAAACTAAAAATAAAAAACGAATAAGCAACATTTTATGACAATAGGGTGAAACTATTATATTTTTGTAGTGTGAGTATATATATATATATATATATATATTTATATATTATATATAGTACATATAAATTTAAAATATTCAGTTTTTCAGTAACACACGTACAACATGAAGAGGTAAAGAGGAGACACAACCAAATTCTGCTACCACTTCTATAGAAAATCATACTATATTCTAACAAGGAACATAAACGCTTCGAATCTTTTTAACACATTATCGTCTTGGGCCAGCTTTCCAGTGCCTCACACACATTACAGAGAGGTAGAGAGGAGACAAAACCAAGTTGCGCTACTACTTTTATACAAAAACATTCTCATAAGGAAGATGAGTGTTTTGAGTTGTTTTAACAAGGAGTGTGTATCCTGAGCACTGTTTTAGTATTTTTTTAGTTTTCCAGTAACACACATGAAGAGGTAATGAGGACACACAACCAAATTCTGCTACCACTTCTGTAGAAAATAAAACTGTGATTTAGATGAGGAACATAAATGCTTCGAATCTTTTCAAGGCGTCATGATCTTGGACGATCACCATTACAGAGAGGTGGAGAGGGGACAAAACCAAGTTGGCTACGACTTTTATACAAAAACATTCTCATGAGGTAGATGAATGTTTTCAGTTGTTTTAATAAGGAGTGTATATCCTGAGCAACGTGTTTTCCTTTAACTCACATACAACATGAAGAGGTAATGAGGAGACACAACCAAATTCTGCTATTAGACAATTGGCCCAATAATTATCGTGCATGCCTTGTCATGTTGTTTCATAGGAGGAAGAATTAAATGGAAAAAGTCGTTCAAAGTCGGCTAATCTGAAGCATTTTTGGGTGTTTATTCAGGCCGGCGTTTTTTTCCGCCAGAAACCGACGTGAGTCACGCTGAGTCACGTGCAGCCATCGCCTCACGTCGGGCTAAGCTAGCAAAAATCAGCCTCAAGTTTGAACTTGGGTCGTCTGGGAAAGCAAAAGTGAACAAAAAGGGAAGTGGCGGGAAGGGAGGGTGGACAGACAACGGGAAACAGAGGCTTCCTTTTTCTCGCCTGACTCTGGAAAAAAGACCCGGGGTGGGAGAGGGGACGGATGATTGGGGAATACGGCTGGAAAACTGCATTTTTTTTGGGCTCCGATGAGTGTAAGACAATTTTTTTTTATATTTCATCAACTATTCAAAAAATAGCACCGATAATAAAAATCATACAATCGTTAAAACAAAACCCAGAAAAGAAATACATGAACGAAATTTCACCCATGAACTATAATCAACTAACAAACCAAAAATAAATCCATTCTGACGGATGTTGACTGGTCTTGAAAATGTACCTAGTAGCCTCATGGTCGGTTTATGTTGCTCAAATTAAACTTGTAAAACGCTAAAGATAATAACATCATTTAAGGAGCCGCTTCCATTTGTCAGCAGTGGTCTGCATTCCTCCAGAGTCCATACACCCTTTTAATGGGCAAATTCAAGCACTCTTCTAAAGACTTTTAAAACCAAATTTTCCCATTTTCCAGTATCATTAAAAGAATAAATCCAGTGCCAATCAAAAGAACAGGAGACTAAATCTTAGTTTCAAACCCTAACTCTGTCCCCTACCTAATTTTGGAACCCTGAAACTGGTTTAAAACCCCAACTTAGAGCCCCAAACCTAGCTCTAACCATGTTTCACACCCTAAAGTAATTCAAAATCCAAGATTCAGTTTAGAACCCCACTCTGGAGCGCAACCTCTTGTTCCTAAACCTAGACCTAACCCTCGCTGTAACCCTACCCCTAACCTAGTTTTGAACCGTAATGTATTTTGCAACCCTATATTGAGCTCAAAACCCTAACTTACAGCCCAAACTCAATCTCCTTACCCTACCCCTACACCTAACCCTAGCTGTAACACTAGCCCTAGCCATGTTTTACACCGTAACACAATTCGAAACCCAACATTCAGTTTAGAACCCTACTCTGGAGCTCAACCTCTTGTCCTTAAACCTAGACATACACCTAACCCTAGCTGTAACCCTAACCCTAACTTAGTTTCAAACCCTAATGTATTTTGTAACCCTATATTGAGTTCAAAACCCTAAATTACAGCCCAAACCCAAGCTCCTTACCCTAGCCCTACACCTAACCCTAGCTATAAACTTAGACCTAACCGTGTTTCAATCCCAAACCCTAGCTCCAAGGGTGTTTTGGAACCCTAAATTCAGTTTAACCCTAAAATATAGCTCACGCTCTAGTTCCTAACCCTAGCTATAACCCTAGCCCTACCTGGTTGAAACCCTAACTATCTTACTAAACCCATTTTAGAACCCTACATTCAGTAAAAGTTCAGTATAAGTTAAAAACCCTAATATAGAGCTCAAACTCTCGTTTAGAACCCAACACCTTCACCTAATTCTCGCTGTAACACAAGCCCCAACCATATTTTAGACCGTAATTTCAATTTAATACCCTAATAAGGTGCCTACACCTCAGTTTCCATCTCTAGCCCCGTTCCTTTTTTGGAACCATAAACTAAGTTGTAAACCCCTTTTGGAACCCCCAACTAAAAAACATGGCAACAATTTTAAACATTTACAACCACTTTTTGTAAAATCCAATCATTGTTCAAACCTTGTAAACGCAACGTTTAAATTCAAGCGTTTTCAAGGATTTCAAGCACCTGCATAAATCCTGAATATCGGCAAATATTGTCCAAAACGAGCCAAAAATTAACATCAAGGTACAATTCCTGTATTTAAGATTAAAAAAACTTTAAAACTAAATGTACTTGGAAATGAGAGGAGCTGCTTCGATTAGCCAGCAGTAGTCCGAATTCCTATTAGCCAGGAGTGGTCTGCCCCTTTCAACAAATAAATTCTTCTACATTAGCAAATCTGGTCCAAATCAGGCCAAAAATTAACATCAAGGTACAATTCTTGTATTTGAGATTAAAGGAGCTCTGAATCTAAACGTACTTGGAGTGAGAGGAGCCGCTTCTAATAGCCAGCAGTCGTCTGCATTCCTTCCAACAAATAAATTCTTCAACATCGGCAAATCTGGTCCAAATGGGGCCAAAACATTAATATTGAATACAATTATTGTATTTGATATTAAAATAGCTTTGAATCTTAATGTACTTGGAGTGAGAGGGGCCGCTTCTATTAGCCAGGAGCCGTCTGCCTTCCTTCCAACAAATAAACTATTCTATATCTTAAAATTATAGGGATAATGTCTTCTCCTACGAGTTCTACATTGTCATGCCGGTGAATTTAAAGCAAATCACTCGTTCTCCCGTTTGTCGAGCATCAAAATTGGCAGGCATGACAAATCCCAAAACGATTTTCACGTCGGGGAATCGGAAGCGACTTGTTAGTTGTTTGCGTTTGTCGAATGGTGTCGTCTTTTGAGTGTCAACAAGCGGCGGGCGCTCGTGCATCGCTTAGCGCCTCGTTAGCCTATTAACAATTGATGTTTTCCGCCACAAAGGCTTACGACTCGTTTGTTTGCTAGCGTGCCGGCAAACAAAAAACAGCGCAAAGCACATAAACCAGCAAAAAAAAAAAAGAAAAGAAAATGGAGTCTGTTCTGGAGTTGGATTCATGCATTGTCTTTTACAGTGATTTACCGATTTATATAGTTTTGGGTGATGAATAATAATAAAAGGTTTTGTTATTTTTGTGTATTTTTTTATGAGATAATTTCTTCCTCATGCCATGAGGCTCTTTAACTCCACCCGGGGGAGTATAAGCCCACGTTAAACACCACCCCAAAAATACCTACATATCTAGATTTTTCTTAAAAATTTGAAAAATACAAAAAAAAAAGTACCCCATCGGTATGTGTATGTATCTATGGCTGTAAATAAAAAAATAAATAAATAACTAAATTATATAAATACATTTCTATAACAAATTAATATGACTATTAGCAAAACAATAAACTATTATGAATAAATAGAATAATGCATATTTATGTTTTAAAAATATATACAAATACGAAAAATAGAGAATAAAAATAGAGATGTAAATAATACATAGAGTAATATATAAATATTAATGAATATATATCAATGAATAAAAACATATCAACATTTGTATGAATAAAAAATTTAGACATAATAATAAGAAAAAAGACCAAAAGAAAGAAAGGAAATGAAAAAGAGAGAGAAAAGAGAAAAGCATCATCTCCAAACAGAAGAGCAGCTTCAGCGACAGACTGCTGTCACAGTCTTGTTTCACGGACAGAATGAGTAGATCATTTTTTCCTCATGCCATGAGGCTCTTTAACTCCACCTGGGGGAGTAAAAGCCCACATTCAACCCCACCCCCACATTTGCATATATCATTTAGATACTGCTGGAAGTGTGAATTTCCCTACAAGGATGAAAAAAGTATCTATCATCTATCCATCTATTTTATGATTATTAGAAAAACCTTTATTATAATTATCATTTATTTTTGCAAATTCAGAAGAAGTCAAGTTAAAATCTGAATGTGACATTTTTCATCAGAGCCGCTTCAATTGGCCAGGATTGGTCTGCATTCCTTCCACAAACGAAGACGTTCTATATCTGCCATTATGGCTCAAATCATGTCTTAAACTGGGAAGAGCAGGTTAGGACCAAATTGCCACATCAAGAAATAATTCCTTGAATATAGAGATAATTGGAGTAAGGGGAGTCGCTTCAATGAGCTGAGAGGTGTCTGCATTCCTTCCGACTAATTCAATCTATTTATATCTGAAAATGAGGTCCAAATTGAGTCTAAACAGATAGGGTGGATTAAGCCAACATTAAAATATAATTCCTCAAATACAAAGATACAAAAATAGAGAGGGGAGCTGCTTTAATTAGCGGAGAGTGGTCTGCTTTCTTTCCCAAACATAAACTATTTCTATATCACAAAATATGGTCCAAAATGAGTCTAAAACGGAGCAGACCCAAATTTAAAATCATCATGTACTTCCTTAAAACCAAAGATACTTGTAGAGAAGGAAGCTGCTTCAAGTAGCTAGGAGTGGTCTGCATTCCTTCTCACAAATGAACTCTTTGTCTGCAAATATGGTCAAACATCCAACCACAGCAGACTGAGTCAAAATTTTAAAATGACGATATAATCCGAAGATATTTATAATGATGGTAGCTGCTCCAATAACCCAAAATGTGAAAGAGCTTCAAATCCAAAGTTACTTGTATTGAGAGGAGCCGCTTTGATTAGCCAAGAGTCATCTGCATTCCTTAACACTAATAAATGGTTTCCGTATCTGCAAATATGACAAAAATCGATTCAAGAACAGACCACACATGACTGACCCCACATTTCAGAATATTACCAAAAAAATACTTGTAGCAAGGGGGGGGGGGCGCTTCAATTTTCAGGGAGTAGTCTGCGTTCCTTAACAAAAATAAGCTTTTTTTTTTCAAATTGAGTAACCGGAGCAGATTTGAGCCAACATTTCAACATCCAGATGTAATTCTTCAAATCCAATGATACATATCGCGAGGGGAGCCGCTTCAATCAGCCAGGAGTGGGCTGCATTCCGACCCACGAGTTATCTCCTTTTATATCTGCAAATATGGTTTAAATCAACAACAGGTTCACCTTGAATTTCACCATCAAAGTATAAATCTTACAGTTAAGTGTGAAAGATCTAATCAATCCAACGATACATTTAACGAGGGGAGCCGATTCAATTAGCCAGGAGTGGTCTGCATTCCTTCCCGCAAATCTTCATTGTCTGCTAATATGGTCCAAGGTGACCAAAGCAGATTGAGCCCAAATTTTAACATTAACAAAAATTTGTCATATCCACAAATACTTCTCGCAAGGGAGCTGCTTCAGTTAGTCGGGAGTCTTCTGCATTCCGAGGGCGAGCTAACTCGTTTTATATCTGCAAATATGTTTCAAGTCGAGTCGATCACGTCTAAAATCGACAACAGGTTCATCTCCAACATCACCATCAAGGTATAAATCATACACTTAAGTGTGAAAGATCTAAACCAAGGATACTTGGAGAGTCATGAGAGGAGCCACTTCGATTGGCTGAGAACCATCCGCATTCCTCCCCGCCAATGAACTCTGCAAATCTGTTTCAGGGGGCAAAACTTAAGCTAACCAAAGCTGCCATCCTCTGAAGTCACGAGGGTTCCTTACAGTAGAAACCGGCATCTTAGAAGCTCTCATTACCGGCGTGGCTGATTTCATGGAATGCGACGTGACTCGAGAGAGGAGACGCGAGCAAGGTGGAGGCCACGAGGAAAAGATCTTAGGGTCACTCGGGGAGGGGGGATAATCGCAGCCTGGGAATCCTTTCCTGACATTTTCTCTTTTCACTTGCTTCCCGGCCAGTCCCGGCGCATCCGACGGAAAGAGGATTATCGAATAAGACGCGTCGAGGGGCCCGGCCACTCAAGCCCGTCGATCGGCCCTATATATAAAGAGAGAATTCCCGCCGTCCGGGGCCCGATCGATGGCCCCGGCGTGGCGGACGAACCGCTGCTTAGCGAACGGGCCCTCAGCAAAACCCCCGGGGTTAGATCGTTCCGCTAATGGAGGTCTCTGCTGGGGCCCCCCGAAGGCCCCCGAGCGCCAGAGCGGCCCCGGGGTTCGGCGGCGGCGCCGGCTTTTCAATTTCTTTCACGCTCTTTTGTTTCAAGCCCGAGTATCGACTGGGCTGTTCCAACAGGTTGAGAAATATATCTATCGCTTAATTTGGAATATGGGCCAAGAAGAAGATGGATAAGGAAGCTTCTTCTTCAGTTTGGTCATACAAACACTCAGAACAGACAACGTGGGGTAACCAGGGTGTAAAAATATGCTTTTAACCATTAAATTGTCTTTTATTTTGAAAGATGTGCGTGCAAATTCAACATTTTCAATAATACAGTTGAAAATACCTGTCAACTTATACCGTTTCCCAGTACTTGAACATTCTTTGATCATAACAAATTGTGAATGCCGTATACCAATTTTTTGACTGAGAGATTGAATATATATGAGAGAGAGAGATAGAGATAGAGAGATAGATGTCTAGATAGATGTCGAGATAGATGTCTAGATGTCTAGATAGATAGATAGATGTCTAGATGTCTAGATGTCTAGATGTCTAGATAGATAGATAGATAGATAGATAGATAGATAGATAGATAGATAGATAGATAGATAGATAGATAGATAGATAGATAGATAGATAGATAGATAGATAGATAGATAGATAGATAGATAGATAGATAGATAGATAGATAGATAGATAGAGGAAAAAAGATGTGCGTGGACAGTAGTACTGAATTGGATCCAATCGTAATAGCCACTTCATTTAATCACATTTATCCTTTTTCTAATAGATCTTCGACAGAAAGCAACAATCTAAGTTCAATGTATTTAATATGTTCTCTTTCTGGATGACAACTACTTAGTCCAAATACTGGTATTGGTCAGGGGATAATGGTTACGAATCATCTTTGTTTTATTGGACTGTGCAGACAATTTACAGCTTGGAATCCTTTCCACCATTTTTCGGGAAGAATGGTGGGTGGGTGGATCCTTTAACTACGTTGGGGCACCATTTTCTGTGGCGTGTCTTGGGCAAGTACAGTATGGCAGCTCCAGGGAAATTGGAGGTAGATCCAAAATTCCAAATTTTTGCACGAGTAAACAAACGCCGTGCAGCACGGCAGCGCAGTGGTAAGCGCGTGTGCGGCACAGTTCCGAGGTCATGAGATCGAACCTTCCTGTGTGGAGTTTGCATTTTCCCCCTGTGCTTGTGTGGGTTTCTCCCACATTCCAAAAACATGCATGTCAGGTTAATCGGCCGCTTCAAATTGTCCCTAGGTTTGAATGAGCGAGTGAGTTGTCTGTCTCTGTGTGCCCTGCGATTGGCTGGCAACCGGTTAAGGGTGTCCCCCTGGGATGGGCTCCAGCACCTCCGCGACCCTAATGAGGATAAGCGGTGCAGATAATGGATGGTTGGATAAACAAAAGCCAAAAAAGCTGTTTTTAAATCCCCTTGCTTGTAACTACCGTATTTTCCGCACTATAAAGCGCACCTAAAAGTCTTACTTTTTTTTCAAAAGCTGACAATGCGCCTTATAATACAGTGCGCCTTATATGTGGCTCAATATTAAATCACAAGGTCTCGCAACTTACGCAACAGCCGCCGACTCGATTTTCCCCCGAACGTGGAGTAGTCCGCGGTGTATGCTGGGATTTATATACCGGCGTTTCATTGGCTAACCAATGTGTCAATCATTATTTGAATCGATCGCTATTGGCTAAAGTTATTCGGAGCCTCGGATAGGCTAGAGGGCCGAAACAAACCCTGCAATTGGCCGAAAAAGATGTGTCAATCATCCGTCGAATCGATCGCTATTGGCTGAAGTTTTTCGGAGCCTCGGATTGGCTAGAGGGCCAAAACAAACCCTGCAATTGGCCGAAAAAGATGTGTTAATCATCCGTTAAATCGATCGCTATTGGCTGAAGTTATTCGGAGCCTCGGATTGGCTAGAGGGCCAAAACAAACCCTGCAATTGGCCAAAAAAGATGACTGAATAGCAAGCTTGCTAAACTACGCCATAAAGAAACATGTTTCATTAGTCTGTATTTGTAAACATTTTACTCTCCTGGATTTACTACACTCACGGTTGTAAGAAGACCATGATTGCGTATCATTATTGAACGTGAGAACTTAGGTGAGTTATGCGGCTTTATATTTTCCCGGTATCTTGTTTTAGAACGATCTTGATGTTGCTGAATTCAACTTTTGAATTCAACTCAATTCCAAGTGTTTATTGTCATATGCACAGTAAAGTTGCGAGCGAAAAAGAAAATGGAAACTAAGGAATGATTGGCATTTCTTGAATCCCAAGACTTTAACCTTCCGAATGATATTTGAAATGATGCATTTAAGTGAAATTGGACACCGCATCCGCACGTGTCTACGACACGTATTTGCTTCTTTGCAAGCTTTGGGAATGTTAAGGGGGTAATCAGTTTGATTACTATTATCTATGGAAGATATAGGACCAAAAACTATTTTTTGGGGGTGTGCCCTATAACCCGGTGCGCCCTAGAGTGCGGAAAATACGGTAATAGAACTTAAAATCCTTTATCCAGTTTGCATTAGAAACTTTTGTTACCGTTTTTGTTTTTCCAGCTTTCAGGTCTCGTCACCATTTTTCCTGGATTTCGAGGACGGCGCTCAAGACACAAGTAGAGGATAGAGTTGTATTGCGGCACACTGCGGTCGGGGTCTGCCCCGGTTCTGCTAGGAGTGAGGTTTTCCTGGACGGACCTCCAGTGAGTCGGGCTAGGAATAGCCGGCCATGGTGGCTAATGCTGTGTTAGCAAAGCCAAAGACAAACAAACAAGGTAGGGCCAAGCAGATGTAGCTAGCATTTAGAAGAACACTACGTGAACATCTGGAAAGAGTAGTCGGCATTTGGCTTATATATGTATCTAAAAAGTTAGAATCGGGGTTGGTACACCTAATTTTTAGATATAGAATAGTTTATTTGTGGGAAGGAATTCAGACAACTCCTGGCTAATAGAAGCGGCTCCTCTCACTCCAAGTGCATTTAGATTCAAAGCTCGTTCAATATCAAATGCAAGTATTTTAATCAATATACACCAAGATCTTCTCCAGTACCGTTACAACAATAAAATCCAGTGTCAATCACATTTTGCAGATCCACTAATACATCCCCTATTTACACACATTTAAGTCCTCAAATATGCTGTCTGCGTCATTTTTAAGCAAACTTGATTTATTTCACTTCACGTCATGGCTATCGAGTACGACTGCCGTCAAACGTGGCGACCATTTCAAGCATTGACGAGCACTTCAACCAAAGTGTAAGCACATTTCAAACCTTGAAAACACCACAATAGCTTTCAAGCATTTCCAAGAATTTCAAGTACCCTGTGCAATGAAATGAAAAAATGGAACAAGTCTAGTGCGATTGATCACTGGAGCGGTCTTTTTTAAAAACATTTTTCATTTATCAATCAGAATATAAGTATATGAATATGGATGTGTATAGAATATATATAATATAGGATAAAAAGTATGAGAGAAAGAATAAGTTAAATAAACAAAGAAAGAAAAGAAAAAGGAAAAGGAGAAAGAGGAAAAAAGGAGCAAAGAAAGGTAAAAAGAAAGCAAGGAAAAGAATAAAGTAGGAAAGAAAGTAAAAGAAAAGAAAGAAGAAAGGGCCTCAGCAAAAATACAGTAAAAAAGTAGAGAATAATGAAAGGAAGGATGGGGAAAAAGAAAGTCAAAGAACATAAACAATGAGGAAAAAAGAAAAAAGTAGGAGAGCACTAAAGAAAGACAGAAAAGAAGAAAACATCAAACACTGAAAGAAAAAAAATAGAAGAGGAAAAAGAAAAACGAAAAGAAAAAGGGAGAAATTAGAGAAAAAAAGGGAAAAGAAGGTACTAAAGAAAGGTAAAAAGAAAGCGAGAAAAATAAAGTAGGAACGAAATTAAAAAGAAAAAAGAAAAAGAAGAAACGAAGTCAACAAAAATACAGCAAATAAGAAGAGAATAAAGAAAGGAAGACAGGGAAAAAGAAAGGCAAAGAACATAATCAATGAGGAAAAAAACAAAAAAAGGAGAGCACTAAAGTAAGACAGAAAAGAAGAAAGCAGCAAAGACTGAAAGAAAAAACGATATCGATAGAAAGAAGACGGATCCTAAAATAATGTGGAAAACGGAACCCGGGAGAGAAAGGTACAGCAGCTCAAAACCGTTTGGAAGGCAAAAACTCTTGATCCCCATTTGAGTGTCAAGAGCGCAACGGAGACCAATTACGCCGGCAATTACACGCAGCAGCACGATTCTTTATTGCGCCTCGTCCGTGCGTTGTTGTGCGCGCGCGTCCTTGCTAGCGGTAAACAAGCGTTTAGCCGCAACTAGCGCCTCCTCGACCTCGCCTACGCTTCCACCGACTCGCAGCTCATATCATGAGAGCTTTGACAAACCTGAAATAACGAAGAAAATGGCCGCCTCGCTTTTTGTGGGCGTTGATTTTTTTAAATGTTTAAGAACTTAAGGTGATCCGGTCGGTTTTAGACCTGATTTCGACTCAAAATAGTCAAAAAAAATCTACAGGAATACAACACTGACGAGAAAACACCGCCCTCTTCTGGGGAACTTTGTTATGGTTACTGTCTCACGATGACACAATCTGACTTATGGTTCAGATGCTACCTCTCAGATGGGACGCACCGTGTTAAATATGGTGACATCTGAGCCCTTTAGTGTTACCTGTGGTGTTCCGCAGGGTTCAGTACTTGGGCCCCTTCTTTTCAGCATTTCCATGCTTCCATGAGGTGATATTATTCGCAAGTATAATATCAGTTTTCATTGCTACGCAGATGACACTCAACTATACCTGTAGTTTGCAATAGTCTTTGATCCGTGCAGCCCTTTGAGACTCTTTGAGATTAAGGGCGCCACAAATAAATAGGACTTGAGTAAGTCAAATCGCAATATCGATTTGATTTCGGTTAATCGTGCTGTCCACGTCGCCTGTGCCTCAGAAAGAAAACGGTATTCCGACAAATTACTACACAAGCTTTTGTTCTAGTCCCAATAGTGCCAAAAATACAGTATATGATGCTCGAAAAGCCTGTGTCACATCGCAATATCGATGTGATTTCGGTTAATCGTTTTGTCCACGTCGCCTGTGCCTCAAAAAGAAAATGGTATTTCGATAAAATACTACACAAGCTTTTGTTCTTGTCCCAATAGTTCCAGAAATACGGTATTTGATGCTCGAAAGGCCTTTTTCAGCTTTAAGTCAAATGTCTGGTGTCCTTTTAACGCTTCTTCCCCCCAGAAATGTCCCGGCCAATCGTTTTTCGGGAACTGGACGACGGGGAAAAAAATTCTCACGACAACACATGCCCAGTGTTTGCGGTGGCGCGGCACATCTGCTCACATCTGGATGTGTTTTCTTGATGTTTACGTTTCCAAAATGGCCGCCCAAAAGACACAAGTTAGAAAAACACGGCAGGTACCGATCTTTTTTTTTTTTTCTTTTAAAAACTCAACCGGGCCCAGATGGGCCGACGCGCAACCTACCGCCGCCACGTCGCCTAGCAACCGCCTGTTTATGAACACACCCAAAATCTCAATAAAACCGCCGCGTTAGCGGCTAGCTCGTTAGCAGACCCGTCTCGTTTCCCGTCCCCCGCCGGTCGAAAAGCGGTCGTTCCCGTCAAGGCACACGCCCATCCGCCAGACGCAGGCAAAAAAAAAAAAAAGAAAAAAAAAAAAACAGCTGCATTTCCATTTTTCTTCCCCTAAATGACGAAAACACAAAAACAGTTGGACTTCGCGCCGTCTAATCGGAGCTGACGCGAGCCTGGGTGATGTCATCGACAGGACGGAACACGGAATCGTTTCGGGCACCCATTTACTCGCCAGAGTTGAAACCGGACCGGAAGGGAAAAAAAATCGACCCCGATCGGAGCCAAAAATGGAGAAACTAGCATGGGTCGAAGTTAGCGACGGGAAGATTCCATTTTCAGGGATGATACAAAACCGATACCATTTTCACTTAAGCCGATAATCGGTGTAAACCGATACCATTGACGCTCACTTGACCTTAACTCTATATCTAAATATCCAAGTCAATATTATCAGCACTGATTAGGGATCGACCAATATGGGTTTTCAGGGCTGATACCGATACCGATTATTAGTATTAAGAGGAGGCCAATAATTGATATTTGGAGCCGTTATTTATTTGCTGTGAAGTTTCAAGAATATGGTGTGGGAATCTTTTTTAAATGAAAAATAAACAACAAACTTTTGATACTGCTGTTTTAATGCCAGATTGACAAACCCATGTTATGGTAACAGCTAATCACTTTCACTTTAGCATACGTTCATGCTCTCTCTCAATCACAAACTCACTCGCTTGATGGACAAACCAATGTTATGAAAAGAGCTAATTTATCAGTCTCCACCTGAACTTACCTCTCATACCAATTAACTGCGCTTATTATGCTAACTTTTAATCGCAAACACTTTTCTATCACGGACAAAGGCACGTTTGGACAACTTAACTCTGCCGCCTATCGCTTATCCAATCAGAAGGCACAGGGCAGGTAGCGAGGAGAAAGGAGGGGAGGAGTAGTTGCAAGAGAGAGAGAGAGTCTCGGCTGAATGAGACCTAATAATCGTCTCGTCGGAAAAAAAAAATGCTGATACAGATACCCGGCAAATTTCATAATATCGTTGCCCATAATCGACCTCTAGCACTAGTAATCACCAAGGCCAATAATCTGTGAAAAATTGTGTTTTTCAACTACTTACTTCGTCGCCCCCCTTGAAAATTCGAGGCTCCTCGTCCAAAGTATTTTTGTTTTCATGGGGTCATATAAGTGCCTCATCTACTTCTTACCTATGCTTCATACTCAATGCTCTTACTGCGTGCTATATGCACAACGTGGAGGTTAAATGTGATCAAAACACATCCAATGAGACCGCCACTGCTCCCTAGTGTAGTGGAGGAGCAAATGCAATTGATTTTTTTAAACGTTTAAAAAAAAAAAAATCCAAGGTCAAACAGGCTCACGCCCCCCTTGACAGAGCCTTAACCCCCCCCATTGAAGCTAATAGTTCATGTCTACCATGTATGAATTTTCTATCTACCTATCTACCCTGGTCATATCCCTCGAGGGGGGTGACCGACAGCAAGACAAACACATACAAAAATAAAGAAAATAAAAAGGGAAAAAGTTATAGGGTCACTAAATGTGAGAGGATGTGGAAGTAAAGCGACTTAGTGGTAGAAAGAGGAGATTGGAAGGATGATGACCAAAAGTAAGGTTGATGTGTTAGCCTTGAGTGAAACAAAGATGTATAAATTCAAAAAGATAATAATAATTATATATATCTTCATTTTGATAATCGGTCATTTCGATAATTTGTCTTCATTGTTTTGAAATTAATTAGTTGGTCAATGACTTCATTATTAATCAGTTAGTGATAATCGATTATGACTGTTGATGATTATTAAAAATAAAACGATAATATTGGCGCTCATAATCGTCGAGGGCAGTCAATTGGTGTCTACCAAGTAATAAATAAAATTCTGATTTACAGGACTTTATTTTGATCATTTTGATGATAAGTAGTGTCCATTATTTTGAAAATTAATGTTAAATTAATTGTTAATTAATAATTACTAACTATTGCCGATCATCGTTTTTCAAGATGTAAAATATTTGATTGGCAATTGATCATTTTGCTTAAACTTGGTTGATATTTTCAATTGATTGTTATTGTCACTTATTGGTATCTACCGAGTCACAGTATTGAAAAAACAGTTAAAAAAAATAATTTCTGCCGATAATTAAAAAATTTAATTTGCAGTTGATTATCAGAATCATAAATAAATTGATAAACGATCAATGACTGTTCATGAATTCTTCTCGCCGATTCCGAGACAAAATTCACGCGGGATGATTTCGGGATCCCGCACAAAATGTACTCGGGATCGTCCTAATCCTCTCAGGTATTCCGATTTTCCATGCCCCCTGAACCTCGCACGGGAGATTATCAAGACAACCTCGTGGCATGGAAACACACACACAATTTTTCTAATAGATTTAACTTCAGGAATGATTCTTTGAAATTGGTGAGAAAAAGGGACATGATCAGGAAAAAAATATGGAGGAAACTGAAACAGGATCACGAAAGGGGGGAAAAAAAAGAGAAAAAAAGAATTGGGAATATGTAAAGAAAAAAATGTGAGAAAACAAAACAGGATCACGTGTAAAATAAACAAATAAATAAAACGCGTGAAAGAGAGACAGGATCCGCCCCAAAATGTTATACCTGAGAAAAAGAGCAGGAAAACTGAAAAAAAGAAAAAGAACAAAAAGGGGGAAAAAAAAACATAATCAAAATGAAAAAATGGGAGGAAAATAAAAACATGAGGAGAAAAAAAAATGTGAAAAAAACGTAATCACGTGTAATAAACACCAGATAAAAAGTGTAATCATGAGAAAAAAACGTGGGGAAAAAAAACATGGAAAAAAAAGTGCGAGGAAAAGAACATAATCATAAGGAAAAATGCGGAAAAGGATGAAGGAATGTGAGGAAAAAGAAAGTAAGAGGAAAAAAACGAGAAAAAACTGCAAGTAAAAGAACATCATCACAAAGAAAAATGAGAGGAAAAATACGTAATCACGTAAACACATGTAGAAAACAAACTAAAACACTTAGAGAAAACACAAAAAGAAAATGTAATCAAAAAAAACAAGAGGAAAATAAAAAGGATTATACAAAAACATAGAAGAAAAAAAACGAATTTAGTGAAATAAAAAAGAAAGAAAATTGCAAGGAAAATTAATAATCACGTAAACACAAGGAGAAAATGAACTAAAACACTAGGGAAAAACGCGAAAATAAAACGTAGTAAAAAAAAAAGAAACAGGAGAAAAATAAAACGGATTAAACAAAAACGTAGAAGAAAAAAAAATTAGTGAAAGAAAAAAACAAGAGAAAAAGAAAAGGATTCCACAAAAACATAGAAGAAATAAATCGTATTGAGTGAGATGAAAAAGAAAGAAAGAAATGCAAGAAAAAAAACATGTAAACACAAGGAAATAAACAAACTGAAACACTAGAAGAAAACACGAAAAGAAAACATGGTCCAAAAAAAAAGGAGAAAAATAAAAAGGATTACACAAAAACAATCGGAACTGGTGAAATAAAAAAGAAAAGCGCACTCAGCGGGGAAAAGAAATTGGATTGCAGGAAGAAAAAAAAAAGCTAAAGCCTAGATTTCAAAATAAAAGCGTGAAATATCTAAGATCTATTAAAAGCAACCTACGCTGATGGTAACAGAAAAACATTTCCCTCCGACTAATTGATCGTGCTCCACTTTGAGAAAAAAAATCGCAGATTTTTTGGTCGCGTGACATCGGTAATGTTTCCGTCACACTCCGGGACAAAAGAAGAAAAGAAAATGAATCGTTCCTCGCCGTATATTAATTTCCGATTTGTATTGAGTCAGCCTTTTTGTCCAATTATGGGGCATCCCGAATGCGGCTGTTATTTTAACATCTTTTTCTCCGATTGAATGTTTTTCCCTCCCGCCCTCATTTGCATGGGGGCGCCTCCGAGCATCGGCGTAGAAAACAATCGAGTGGAAAAATGCAGGTTAGGCCAGTTTTGTTCACGATCACAGCAATAAAAGCAGTACGGCGGATAAATAAATAAGAAGGCTTTTCATCACTTATTCATGCGGGCGCTCGGAAAACGACGAGGCGCTCGTTTTTCGATTCCCGTTTCCCCGGCGGGGAGCGATCGGGGTGCTCGCGGATTCTCGAGATCGAGTTGTCGTTCGCGAGCAACAAGTCAACTCTTTCTTACCCATTCGCAGACCGATAGCGGCGTCGACCCCCTTAGAGGGGGCGCTAGGGGTTCAGCGTTTTGCCGGAGGAAACTTCGACGTTTTACCCAGGGGGAATCGAACCTGCGACCTTCTCGGGCTTAGGACAAGCTTTCTATCCCAGAAATGATGTTTTCTTTTGTAAATGAAAGAAAACTTTATTTCTGTCATGGTTGCCACGGCACCCAATTGGCCACGCCCGTGTGTGTCACGGTTGCCGTGGTGCCCAATTGACCCCGCCCGTGTGGCGCCAGCTGTGGCTCGTTGACTGATTGGCTTTCCTTCTATTTAAGTTCAGCGTTCTCACTCTCCGTTTGTCAGCCTGTCAACGAACCTCTACCCCACAAGACGTGGGTTCTGACTCAGTCGTGTTTTCCTGTGATATCTCCAGTCCTGTTTAATTTCGGGTTCCAGGTTAGTTTCCATCTGTTTTTGTCCTGTTTATTATTCTCTCCAGTTTTCGTTCCCGTCTAGTTTCTCCTGTTTATTTTCGTTATCGATCGTGGTCTCTGACTTCCGGTCTTTCCACGCCAGACCGGCCACCTAACGTGCATGTCTCCCCATTTCCTGTAAAATAAAGGCTTGTGTGAGAACGTCACGCGATTGGGTCCTGTATCTGTTCTGGTTCATGACAATTTTTAACATTAAAATAAAAACAGGACAATGAGTTAACAAAAATAAATTATGTTAACATAACATGTTCGAAAAGAGGTAGTAAGAAGCAGACGCTTATTTTCTCTTCCCCTTCATCTTTCCTATTAATTGCATTCTATAGATAGCTCCTTTTTTGTGTCTAAATACAATACAATCTCAAGGATACACACATTACATAGGTCAGATATCAATAATTATAATAATAACAATAGTCACATATTTTATACACTAATCATCGTAGTACCCATCCCTCAACGTCCTAATGCCACTGGTCACCAAACATTACTGCGACACCAATGATGATAACAACAATAGCAATACTAACAGTTACGATATTATAATAGTAACAAAAACAACAAGGTTAACTATAGTTGTAAACGCAGTATTTCCAATCTCAAGAATCACTCTACCCCATTTTCTTCATCTCTGTATTTCGCCAGGAATGTTTTTTGTATTTAAATTTGAAAACGTGAATAGTTGGACATTGTTTGATCTCGTCTTGTAAATTCTTCCAAAGTTTGACTCCCCACACAGACACACACATACTTTTCCTGGTGGTTCTCACCTTTGGGATTATGAATTTACTACAGCCCCTTAAGTTATAAAGTTTTGGATGTTTTCTGGCATTATGTTTTTGTTGACCTTATATAGTAGTTGTGCAGTGAAAAATTTTACTAAATCATCTAATTTTAATAATTTGGACTGCAGGAATAAAATATGAGTATGATCTCGATATCCTTCCCTGTGTATTGTTCAAATTGCACGTTTTTGGAGGATAAAAAAATCTAGAAAAAGGTGGGAAATAGAAACCCGATTCGTCGCTAAAATGTGTCACTTATGAATTGATGTCTTACACATAACGGGACATATTATGAACTATGATGTGTTAAACATATATATTTTTCTTTTTCCCTAAAAAGTTAGACATCAATATGAAAAAAATGGATTTTTTAAGAAAAAGCTGGAAATATTCATGCATTTTGAAAAATCGATTAATCTATCAAATATTTAACTAATCGATTAATAAGTCTTACTCTGTTGTTTTCGATTTTTTTGATTTATCGATGACGTTTTTGGTATTGTTAATATAAAAAACAAAAAATAATTCGATTTTTTTTTAAAGAATAAGCTGGAAATATTTATACACTTTGAAAAGCCGATGAATCGCCAAAATATTCCAAAAAATAATCGACTAACAAAACTTACTGTTTTCTATTGTGGATTTTTCTTAAAAAAAATGATGTAAGTTTTTCGCTCTTAAAATAATAAAAAAATGGATGGAACAGTTTGAAAAGACGATTAATCGATCAAATATTTAACTTAGCGATTAATAAGTCTTATTGTTTTCGATTTTCGGGATTCACCCATCAACTTTTTTGGTATTGTTAATGTCAAAAAAATCGGATTCTTTTAAGGAAAAAGCTTGAAATCGAAATAAAACGTCGAAATGTTGATAAAATGTTGTATAAATTGATTAATTAGACCTACTCTTTTCTATTTTCTACAATTTATTGAACAAATTATAAATGTTATTCTTCTGTGAATATAAAATATATTTGAAAAAAATTACAAAAGCAAATTAATCGATAAGATAGATCTTATTAATTGATGATTTAGTCCTATTATTTTGTATTCGGGACTTACATTTGAAAGTTTTATTTGAAGATATAAAAACTGGACAGAAAATGGTATAACACTTTTGAAAAGCTGATTAATCGCTAAAATATTTAAACCATTAATGAATTAAGTAATGAGTGCTCGTCTTTTCTATTCTGGATTTTGAATTGAAATATTGTGAAAACATAAAAGACAGAAATCGGTATCACATTTTTGAAAAGCCGATGAATCGCTAAAAGTTTGGACTCATATTTAAAAAAGAAGAATCCATATGCTAATGAGCGGCGCGTAAACGGAACGATAATGGAGTCCCTACGACACGAAACCGGTTTCCATTACCGCCGTGTAAAGTGAAGAGTTCTTTATTTTTCTTTATCGTGATTGAAAATGGGCGGTCGGAGCCCCTCGACTCGATGGAATAAAAGCCACTCGAGGAAAACTGTCCCACTTGTCCCCGCCTCCTCCCCCGCTCATGAATATGCATTTCCGTTGGGGGGCGGGGCCTTTTTGAGGTCGCAATTTCGGGTGGGTTTGAAGGTTTAAACTTGTTAGGAGCGACGATCGGGAAATCGAAATAGACGCAAATGATGCGGAAAATAATCGCTTGGCATTATTAAAAATAGCGCCATCGTATTCATGGTTTTTGGGGTATTTCTCGCAATCTCTCATTAACGGAATCATCATTTTGTCAAAAAAAAAGGAAATAAAGACATATATCGATTAATTGGATAAACGATTGCCAAAAATTGATTCTTTCTGTATGGTTCTCCATAACGCTTGAAATAATCGTTTAAGGTTTTTATGAATAGCACCATCGTATTTATGGTTTTTGGGGTGTTTCTCGCAGGTTCTCATTGGTCTAGGAAACACATGTATCGATTTATTGGATCACCGATTGTCAAAAATTGATTTTTTTCTTGTCGTTTTTCACAAAGTGAGGAGAGGAAAAAATGTCCCAGAAATAAGATGATGCATACTGAAACAAAAAAAAACAGCGTTTTTGTCAATTTATTGGATCTTTTCAAGAAAAGATATATAAAGTTAAAGAAAAGTATAATTAATGGTCAAGAATTGATTGGTCTAGACCAGGGGTGTCAAACTCATTTTAATTCCACACGAGAGAACAAACATTCTCTCAGGGGCCGGACTAGTAGATTAGAGAGAAAGAAAAGAGAGAGAGAGAGAGAGAGAGAGAGAGAGAGAGAGAGAGAGAGCGCGAGAAAGAGAGAGAGAAAGTGAACGTGAGAAACAAAAGAGATAAAAAGGAAAATAGTGAGGGGGGGAAGAAAGAGAGAGAAAGAAAGAAATCCAAAGAGAAATAGAAAGAGAGGAGTGAAAAGAGAAGGGGAGAAAGAGAGAAGGGGAAAGCAAAAGAGAGAGACAGAAAGAGAAAAGAAAAAAAGGAAGACGGAGCAATGCTTCCGATTGCCACGAGAGATTTCATTCAATCAAATCGATGCGAATATCGGAATAATAATCGTCGATTAAGGGAAATGCCTCTGATTGCCACGTAAAATTCCTGACTAATGCGAAGTAAAAGGATAAACGATTGTAAAAAAACGGATCGTTTTCCTTATAATCAAATATTTTGTACGATTTGACAAAACACAACTGACGCGATAATCGGAATAATAATCGTCGATTAAGAGAAACGCCTCGGATGGTTACGCAACATGGCCGCCCGACAGCGTAAGGTGGTCTCCCCTCCACTCGACGAGTAAAGTAAACAGCAGCGCGGCGTGAAGTGTCTAATTAGGCGCTAATTACTCGGCGCTCGTTAGTAATGCAAATGAGATTACGTCGGCTTAATGTCCGCCACGGCGCTCCTTAATCGGGGCCTTTTCAAATTCAATTAGCCGCTCGTTAGCATATGAAAACAACAACAAATGGCAACTTTGGCCTCATGACTGACGCTAATTGAATACCAGCGTCGCCGATTAATTGGCCGTTAGCGAAGGAGCTCGTCTGCTGGAACCGTAGACGTTTTCGTTTGAAGTCGAAAGGGACCCGGGTGTCGTTTAGCGCTGCATTGTGGTGGGAAAAAAAAATTGGTAAGGACTATTTCATTCGAATAATAAGCAAAAAGACATGGACTATAACATGGACTTGATATTTGGTCAGCCATCTTGGTGCTACGGTTGCCCCAAAAACCAAAAAGCTTTCTTGATTTATTCTACTGCTGTTGTCAATTCTTTTTTTCATTTTCTCACTTTTTCCTTTTTTTTCCCATTCCTTTCTGTCTTTTGGTGTTTTTCCTTGCTATTCCATTTTTCCTTTTATTTCTTTTTTCCTTTTTTTCTGTCATGATTACCGATGTGAATCACCTGTTCCCGCTCCTTTGGCGCCAACTGCCTCAGACTCTGATTGGCTCCCTGTCCCTATTTAAACCCACTCCTATCTGTCCCCTTTTGTCAGTCCGTCTGCTGACCTCAGTAAACACTAGCCAAGCCTTTTTCGACCCCGACTCCCACCTGTTTTTGCTCCTGTCTGTCCCCCGGCTGCGACCCGTTTTTGATACTGACCACGTCCCAGCTTTCGACCTCTTTTTGTGCCCGACCACGTCTAATCTCCTTTTCTGACTAACAACTCGCTTACGACCCCGACCACGTTTTTCTCTTCTGTCCCGGCTACTGACCCGTTTTTCCGTTCCCGACACTGCCATTGCTCGTTACGGAAGATCCACTTCCGCGTTCAGAACGACCTGCTTCCCGCTCCCAGTGATCACCGGATCGTGGGCGCAACCCTTTCTCTTTCTTTCAATAAAACTTGTGAGAAACTCAACGCAAGTGGGTCCTGTCTCTGTTCGGATTCCCTTTTCTTTTACGTTTCTTTAAATTATGTCTACATTTCTTATTCATACAAATATTCATACGTTTTGATTCATTGATATTTATATATTACTGTATATATTATTTACATCTAGGTTTTATTCTCTATATTTCTTATTTATTTTTATATATTTTAAACATAAATATCATTATTCTATTTATTCATAATATTTTATAGTTTTGCGAGTAGTCAATTTAATTTATGTAACTGTATATATGTATACAATTTTAATTTAGGAAATAAATCTATATTTTTATATTTATTTTTATTATTTTAAATATACAGCAATAGATACATAAACATACCGATGGGGTAATTTATTTTATTTTTTTTTACGTATTTTTCACATTTTTAATGAAAAAAAATACTTAGAAATTTCGGTATTTTTGACGTAATGATTGTATTTAAAATTTTCTCTCATCCCTTGTTTTTTATTTGTATATATATATTTACATTTATATACAATTTATGTATATATCTATATATGTTTTTATTTAAAAGATAAAATATTGAAAAATAAAAATCATATGTACAATGAGCCTATTAATTTTTAAAATATTTTTTAGTATAAATTTGATCATTAAAATGAACAAAGAATATTTAAAAACAAGAAATAATATTTATTTTATTTTTTTTACGTATTTTTCACATTTTAATGAAAAAAAATACATAGAAATTTCGGTATTTTTGACGTAATGATTGTATTTGATATTTTCTCTCATCCTTTTTTTTTGTATATATATTTACATTTATATACAATTTATGTATATATCTATATGTTTTTATTTAAAAGATAAAATATTGAAAAATAAAAATTATATGTACAATGAGCCTATTAATTTTTAAAATATTTTCGAGTATAAATTTGATCATTAAAATAAACAAAGAATATTTAAAAACAAGAAATAATATACTTAAAATGATAATTTTTTTCCAAGTAAGCAATTTTTAGTATTTTAATTGACATATCTTAGATTTCCCTTTCCTTTCCATGAAATGTTTAAGTTAGACTAAAATAAAAAAAGAACACTTAATGAATAAATCGTAATTAGTCGGCCATTTGCCTCCTTGCCGAACGTCGATTAATCGTCTTTTCGTTTTTTTTTCTTCTTCTTCGCCTTAATCAAAGTGCAACATCCTTGAAAAATTAATTTGAGTCCGCTCCTTATCAGTTAATTAAATCGGCTCGCCGCTCTTTTATTTTCCGATGAATACGATTGTGCCTTCACAAAGCGCCGGCCCCCTTTTCATCAAACGGCCAATCGGATTTCTTTCAACGTCTTCATCTTTTTTTTATGATGATTATTATTATTTATTTTGTGTGTTTTGTTCTTTTCCCCAATCTCAACCGCTAAACGGGGGATATTCCTTTCTCGTTAATGAAGAAAATTGGAAAGGAGGCGGGGCCAAGAGGACAAATCGAAAAAACTGAAAGTCTTATAGCCCCAGGATGTAATAGTTGACCACTAGATGGCACGGTTTGTCTCATGCCGACGAAAACCAGTGGCAAATGCGCGCGGCGTAGCAGCAAGATGCCAGAGAAATATTTGACCACTAGATGGCACCGTTTGTCTAATGGCGACGAAAACCAGTGCCAAATGAGCGGAGCGTAGCAGCAAGATGACAGACAAATATTTGACCACCAGATGGCACCGTTTGTCTAACGGCGATGAAAACTAGTGCCAAATGAGCGCAGCGTAGCAGCAAGAGGCACAAAAAAATATTTAACCACTAGATGGCACCGTTTGTCTAATGGCAATGAAAACTAGTGCCAAATGAGCGCAGCGTAGCAGCAAGATGCCAAATAAATATTTGACCACAAGATGGCACCGTCTGTCTAATGCCGACGAAAACCAGTGCCAAATGAGCGGAGCGGAGCAGCAAGATGACAGACAAATATTTGACCACTAGATGGCACCCTTTGTCTAACGGCGATGAAAACTAGTGCCAAATGAGTGCAGCGTAGCAGCAAGATGCCAAAGAAATATTTGACCACTAGATGGCACCGTCTGTCTAATGCCGACGAAAACCAATGCCAAATAAACGCAGCGTAGCAGCAAGATGGCAGAGAAATATTGCGGCGTCTCTAAGAAGGGATTCTAGTAAGTAAAATAAATCTCTCCAGCTATAATTTTTTTCTATTTTTCTCCTTTTTTAAATTCCAAATTCTGTATTTTTTCTTGTTTTTTTTACCGTTTTTTAAATTTTTTTCTTTCCATTGCGTTCCCATTTGTATTTCTTATTTCCTTATACTTTTCTTATCCTCACTTTTCTTCTTTCTTTTTTCTTCCTTTGCAAAAGGCTAGGCAAAACAAAGTTGTCTATGTAGTTTGTATATTTCCTTGTGCCTTGTAGCACTCATTTTCAGTCGCATTACATAACACAGCGAGATCTAGCGGTCATATATGACACGCTGTCTCTTGGAGAGAATCAGCCAGGAATATTTCAGTGATTGGATCATTATTTGGGTGGTTTGAATAGGAATATCTCAAGATTTCAAGAGGAAGCCATCCACTTGGTCTCATCAGACCGTAAAACCACCACTCCCCCATTCGCTTAACCGGGGGGGAGGGGAGTCTTCGCACATCCTTATATCTGCCCTGGGTTTTTTTCATCCTGGATTCTTAAATAGCACAAACGAGCACACTCTCAATTTCCCCTTCGGTTAACCCTATAGGGAGGAGGACACAAAAGGCGGAGAGGGGTGGTACATGCTACACCTCTGTAGGAGCACCTTGACCTTTTTTGCTCGTTTGGAATGTTAGGGCTCTTATTTTTTTGGGTTCTTGTTTTCTAGTAGGAACGAAAGAACTATATATATATATATATATATATATATATATATATATATATATATATATATATATATATATATATATATATAATAAATATAAATATTATTTTTATATTTTCATAGAAAAAATAGATCTCTAAAATATATTAAAATTAGCATTTTTTTTAACTTCTTTTTCAAATAATTTATAGAAATATTGTATTTAATAAATCAAATACTTAAATTGAAAGTCTCATCTCATCTCATTAGCTGCACCGTTTATCCTCAGTAGGGTCGCGGGGGTGCTGGAGCCCATCCCAGCAATCATCGGGCAGTGGGCAGGGGACACCCTGAACTGGTTGCCAGCCAATCGCAGTTAAATTGAAAGGATTTTTTATTTTTTAAAGCAGTTTAATTAGAAAATTAGATAAAATATATCTAAGTTTGAAATTGACTTCTAATTTGGATAAGCCAATTAAACGATAACATAAGTTATTAAATTTGAGGAATGAGGAGGAAAAAGGGCAGCACGGCGGAGCAGTGGTTAGCGCGTGTGCGGCACAGTTCTGAGGTCATGGGTTAAAATCCAGCTACCAACCTTCCTGTGCGGAGTTTGCATGTTCTCCCCGTGCTTGCGTGGGTTTCCTCCGGGCACTCCGGTTTCCTCCCACATTCCAAAAACATGCATGTCAGGTTAATTGGCCGGTTCAAATTGTCCCTAGGTGTGAATGAGCGAGTGAATGCTTGTCTGTCCCTGTGTGCCCTGCGACTGGCTGGCAAGCAGTTGAGGGTGTCCCCTGCCCACTGCCCGAAGATAGCTGGGATGGTCTCCAGAACCCCCGTGACCCTACTGAGTATAAGCGGTTCAGATAATTGATGGATCGATGGATGGATGGATGGAGAAGGAAAAAATATATATCTAATCTAATTATTTATTATAAAATAATGAGATAAAAAAACTAAAGTAAAGTATAAAATGTGATTATTTTTTTATTTTTAAATTGACAAAACTAAAATCAAAAGATTCTCATGTTTTTAAATTTATTTGAAAATTCAGTAGAATAATAAGAAAATACATTAGCATTTCATATTCATTTTACAACATAAATCATATTAAATGAATTAAGATCCAAGTCTTGAAATAAAAAAATATCGACTTGAAATATTTTTTATTATCAAAAAAATATATCAAATTACTTAAAAATATATAAACCTTCTACAGTATATATGTATATATTTATACACATATATACATATATATTTTTCTTTATTCGAGAAATGAGATTGCTCTTTTTTTTATAAAAAGGAGAAAATCTTTAAATTATCAACATTTTTTGTTTTATTAGAAAGCTGATATTACTACATTCTAACTTTTAGTTGTTGTTTTTTTAGTCAAATAGAAAATATGAAATAAAATAAGCAAATTTAAAAGAAGCTATTAAATCTATTTCCCCTTGCTACCTCCATGCGCAGATCATTTGTAAAAGTAAAAAAAGAAAATAGTAATCTGCTGCCCCCCACTGGTATGGATGAGTGTTTCAGTTACTCAACTGATCACTGAAGGAAGCGAAGATACTGAACAATGATATCCTTTTTTTTGCAACGCTAAAATTGGCACAACTTCGGATGGAGGGATGTTGTAATGGTGGTCTGTGAAGCCCTTTGAGACCTTCTGTGATTAAGGGCGTCACAAATAAACATGAATTATTTGAAGAAATATTATTAATTTAGGTTTATTGGGATTATTAATAAAAAAGATTAAATAATCTTGAAAGAAGAAAAACAAATCTTCAACATATTCTGCCGGCGGTGTAAGAATTTTGTATTTATTTTTTTTGATTCAGGGCAGACGGATGTCAATAAGGGGGTTGACGTCTCACGGTCCTATCAGGGGACAGTCAGATCCTTCTCAGGACGGCTGCCGTCGCCCATGCTAATGGCTAAAGTTGCGCCGAACCACCCAGATCCAGAACCAACACTTGTAGCGTAAAAGACATCAGCGACACTTTGAGCAATACTTGACAGATTAGAAGCGGAGTGAAAATCACGTGGGACGTTCAGGACCAGGAAAAAAAAAAAGGAATATCAAATGGATGGGAAGGAAGCTGCCCTGAAGGAAAATCCATAAGGAGAATAAAGCTGTCAGCAGCCGGATAGAGAAAATGACGGGCGGCACAAAAATGATCATTTAAACCAATATGATAAAGTCACTGCTTGCAACGTCTGCTTTTTTTTCATAGGATCTCACCAAATATATTTATCTATCTATCTATACACACACATATATATATATATATATATATATATATATTTGTATATATATTCATTTATTGGAATAAAATTGCCTATTTTATTGTTTTTCTGATTTAAAAAGTAAAAATGTACTATATTCTTTTTTAAATATAATGATAGACATGACATGAAATTTGGGGGAAAAGGTAAAACATATAATGGAACTCGTATTTATTTTGTTTGTTTCGAAGGATTTGTTGAAATTTCTAAGTGAACAATATATTTGAAAGATTTTTTTAATGAAATATTATTATTTAATTACATTTCATGAAATTTCTTAAAATCAGAATATCTTCCAATGAACATTTTTTAAGAATTTAATCACGGATTAAATTAATTTTTAAAATTCAGGTTAGACTTAAATCATAATAAGATTAAAAATATTTTAGATTTAACTGGAGGGATGTTGCCTTTTTTTAAATAAGAAAAATATATAAAATATTTAAACGGATACCTTTTATTTTAAGATCTAAACTAACAAAAAAATAAAAATGCAATATTCCTTTTTTAGTAAAGAAATGAGATTAAAATCCATAAAATTAGAAACTAATATTTCATTTGTTTTAAAGTAATTCTCGCAATTACATGAATTATACATTTTAAATGAGCAATTCTTTAGATTTGATGATAAAAAACAGGAACAGTTTTCAAATCAGAAATTTTAAATTGAAAAATGTTAGAGCTGAGTTTAAAACTAAGATGAAAGTTGTAAAAACCTGAAAAATATTTCAATTAACAATTTGAAAAAAATAAAAAAAAACTTGCTAAAATGTCGTAAAATTGGACAAATCGTCCTTAAAATCGGTTAAACAGTGGTTATTTATTCGTACTTACACTAGACAACAAGTCATGTTTGTTCGTGACGCCCTTAATCACAAAGAGTCTCAAAGGGCTGCATAGACCACAGATTATTGCTAGTCACAGACTATTATGACACCATCCCCTGATATAAAACCGACTGAGGGCAAGGAAAAACTCAAAAACCTCAACACAATACTTAAAATAGGTAAAACAGTCTAAAATTTTGTGTATTCTAAGAATATTTTTAAATTAGACAAACTTAAATGAAGATAATCTGCCTGGGGGGAAATTTCTTTCTGAGCAATTCCGATTCCTGCAGACTTGACAGTGACCGGGCCCCCACCCCAGTGACCCGAGTGCTGCAAGAGAGGTGGCAAGCGTGCCCCGGAGAGGCTTATCGAACCCTTCCCGGGACGTAATGCCTCAACTCCTCTCGAAATACTTTGCAGAAATACACTCGGCCTTACTCAATTCACCCCAACTGTGCCCCCCCTGCACCCCCATCTCATAGGAAACGGTCCCTTCCTCTTGGAAGTGTCGCCTCGCTACTTCCCGCATCCATCACATGAGCAGAATTGCACTTCGTCGGCAGAAAATTGACATATTACGTGGGATTTTTTGTAATTTGTACTTAAAATAAGCTTAATTACAAATTAATATGAATATGTATTTTTCTCTCTAATGTTGGTTAAAAAATATTTCTTGAGTATATATTTTAGTTTGAGGAATCATTTAAAAAAATATAAATATTATGATATAATAAATATAATATATAATAATGTAAAAACCATAATTACTTGAAGAAATATATTTAAAATAATTTCTTAAAATAAAAAATGTTTTTTGTTCCAAGACTGAAGATTAAATTCCTTATAAAATGTCAAAATACCACGATATCAATTAAATATATTCAAAACGCAAATTAATTATATTAAAAACATGTATTATTTATATCTAAAGAGCTTAATTCCAGATTGTTATACTCCAAAAATATGAAAATATGAACTGCATCTATTTTAGTTTTAAGAAACAAAAAATATTTAAGAATGATTAATGACAATATAAATAAACCTAACTATTTCAAGTATAAAGAAATGTATTCAAAAGTATTCCTTAAAGATAGAAAAACCGTTTTGTGTTTCAAGACCGAAAATAAAACACATTTGAAAAAAATAAATAAATTAATTAAAAAATGTGAAAAAATACTTAGAATATTGCTTAAAAAATGAACAAATATTTGTTCCAATACAATATGCAAAAATAGTTTCAAGCAAAAAAAAAAAAAAAAAATATATATATATATATATATATATATATATATATATATATATATATATATATATATATATATATATACCGCAGCCATATCCCCCTAGTGGGAGGTGGCTTGAGTCATTTCTGGCTCTTTTTGGGAGATTGATATAGAGGAGGGGATTCCCAGCCACCTCGCTCAACCCAACTGAGGTGTTGGGAGTCATTAGGTGACCAAACCCCCCAATTCCAACCCCTAATGCTGAACGCCAAGCAGGGAGGCACGGGTACCAATGTTTAAGTGTTAGGTATGACTCAGCCGAGGCTTGAACCACATATAATATTTACAATATTGCAAATTCCTAAAATTACTAAATTTATTTGTGTGAAGACGCAAGATAAATATATTTAAAGTATATATTATAGATTGCATATAACAATTTACTCGATTTGCAACTACAGTGGAACTGTTTAAATCTTGGCTAAAACATGGCATATGAATGACTTATATTTTATGTTGACAATATCAGTGTATTATTTATTATTGCAACATCCATTGCAGCCTGGTCTTCCAGAAAGGGGGATGATCTCATGTGCGGTCCTGATTTTCCTCATCTTGAGGATTTTGAGTTTTTCCTTGCCCTCATGTAGGTTTTAGATCAGGGGATTGTGTAGTGTGCACATATCTATGGTCTGAGAAGCCCTTTGAGACTCCTTCTGATTAAGGGTGTCTCAAATAAACATGACTTTAGGTTTTTGATTTTTACCTTGCCGTCATGTTGGTTTTAGATCATGGGAGTCTTAATGGTTTGCAATGATCTGTGCAGCCCTTTGATACTCCTTGTGATTAAAGGCCAAACAAATAAGCAGGACATTGAAATTTAGCTATTTAAGTGACTTATTAATTTCTATTTATTTCTTTTTTTGTAGTGTCGGCACTCAATCAGAAAAGTGTAGCTTACAACTATGGAATATTTGTCATTAGTTTCTGCACTTGATCTGAAAACCGAAGATCGAAAATATGTTCATAATTGTTTTATTTTCCATCGCGGCGAGTGCTCACAGGTGTCCCGAAAACCCATCTCATCTTGCAAAAATGCGCCGGGATTAATTTGAGGCCGCACACAAAGACACACACAAAGACACAGAACCGCACTCAAAGACACACAACACTCCCCCTAAATAACATGCTCAATTTGAAGCACATGTATAATCAGGACCCAACGCGTTCCCCGCCCGTCAATCACTCGTAAACGCAACCTCAAGCTTTCTCCCACTTGCTGCGCTATCGTGTCGCTAACATCTCCGATATCATTGCCACCTACGCCGTTTGCGCGTTCTCACCCGTCCTTGCATCACTTCATCCCTAATGAAAACCTGAGCGTCCCCTTTTTTTCCCTGACACGTGCCGACGCTCTCCAGCATCACTTTGCGTCCACTCGTTGGCGTCCCTTTTTTTAATGGAGTCGACTCTCCCTCAATAAAAAAAGAAATGTAAATTACACTCATGCACACAATAGAAGGTGAGAGGACCCTCCAAAACGGAGTTTACGCACTAAAACCATAGCAGCTGGCTTGAAAGCCCCCGCGGATTCTTTGCGATTTGGAGCGGAGTCAAACGGGAAGAACCACACACACTGAAGGTCCGGGCCGATACCGCAGACGGAAGAATCGCGCACACTTAAGCGCAAGGTCCGGGGCACCGCAAAGGGAACCTGACGCGGAAAAGACGCAGCTGTCGAGATGGATGACCGAGGAAAACCAGAGAAGAAGAGACCATCGGAGGATAAAAAGTTACACACTCACTTCAAAATCAATGCATTTTCTTGAGAATTGAGTCAAAATAACATGATAGATAGTTGAGTGTGTTCTTAAAAGCAACAACAAAACAAGTAGATATCAAAATTGTCAGGCAAAAAAAGCGCATCTCTTTTTTTTCTCATGCCATTCCTTTACTGGCATTAATCAATATATATATATATATATATATATATATATATATATATATATATATATATATTAGTCACTGACATGTGGCTTGAAAACATGCATGAAGAGCAAATATTTCGAGACACTGTCCTGTGAAAAAAACATATCTCGATGATAAAACACTCCTACATTTTATAACAGAGCCACCTCAGTAATTATATATATATATATATATATATATATACATTGTCACTATCATATGAGTTAAAAAATCATATCTATACAGAAAAGGTTTACCTCCATTTTCCACACTTCATTAACTGGCATTTCAAATGTAAATACTGCAAAACTTTTGTGCAGAAAAACTCCAGAATATGTATCTTCATTGTCACATAAAAAGAAAATATATCTCTAGATAAATATTTGATGACCATATATGCTTTAAAATACACAAAGAAAGACAAATATGCACCATCACTATCACTGTCATGTTAAAAAAAACGTTTCTCCTTTTTGTCATGCTTTAAAACTTGTCGGCGTTTATAATCTAAATAAAATCTTGTGCAATTTTTGGGCGGACACACTCCAGAATATATGTACGATATTGTCAACTTGTCTATTTATGTCATGCTCTACCTGCATTTGAAATCCAAATCCTGCAATATAACGACACACCTTTATAAATACAATCACTTTTAAGCATAAAGGGTTATTTTTCTCCATTTATCTCATGTTTTACCTTTATCAGTAATAATATAAATAATATAATAATATCTAATAGAATACTAGAAAATTGGGTGCCGACAGCCCAGAAGAATCCAAAATACAAAGATTTTCCTTTTTTTGCACTTGTAGAATTTTCAAGGCCTTTTTAGTATAGTTACTATTTTTATGCCTTAAATAAACTTGGCGCAACACAACTCAAATTTTCATTGAAGATTAAAGAAAAACAGGCTTTTTAAAGTACAGCGACTCATATTTATATTTCCTTATTTCAAATTTGGCAGAAATACTCCAAAAGAATCCAAACGATGCCAAATGTTTTCCCTTTATGGAATTGTTGAGGCTTCTTTTAAAGGAATGACCTTATTGCGGGGTACAATATGACCCAATTTGCATTCTAAAGATTAAATAAAGACAGAAAATGAGAGTGGCAAATAATTATAGAACAACTTATTTTTACTCTAAATGCACTATAACACATTGATTTAGGCCAGAAAAACTGCAGAAGATTTCAAAATCTGCCAAGTAATTTCATTTATATACCTTTATGGAATATGTTGAGGCTTTAAAAGAGAATTAACTTTTTCCGTATGAAAAAATAAATAAAATAAAGGGTGAAAAGAAAGACCAACACCTCGGAAGAAACCAAAACATATTTGATATTGCCCCCTTTTTCTGCCTCTATGGAATTTTTGGAGTCCTTCTGATGGAAATGAACCATTTTTTAAAGTTTCTCAATACAGCACGACTAAATTTCTAAAAGCAAAGAACCAAAATACGATGACAATTAAAAATGGAAAAACATCACATGACAGCGACAAACATTGGTAAAGCATAACTACAATAACAATACTGCACAATTTAGGTGCAGGAAAAACCCCAGAACTACCCAAAATATCCCAAAAGTTATAGTTGATAAAAAGTCAGGGGAAAATCTCCCCACCTTGCATTATCCCATTTCAAGACAATTAAAAAGAGGCCCTGAGTGCATTCTCACCTCTTTTTAAACCAATTAAAACGTGTGACAGCGGAAACCTCAAAGAGTATGCATCTTTTTATTCTCGTGCAATTCAAAGAGATGAAATATGACAGGGGAAAAAAAGAATACATTGTACATAAAAATCAATTTGAGTCATCAATCAAACGGGAAGCATGCTTAACAAGCCGCAATGAATTGCTAACGTCCACTGGCCACAAATTTACATTCAGCTGCTCTTTGATTTTTTTTTTTCCTCTAACACCGAAGAAAACCCAGCAAAGTATTCTCTTATCCCTCTACAAATACTTTTAACCATCATAGAATGGCCGCAACTTTATTTCCAAAGCAAAAGAAACAGGACTCGGAAGAAATCGGCCCCTTATAATTTCCCCAAAAGTCAAAAACGGCTTTTGAAAAGAAGGTATTGTTCACTGACCTTTTGACTACAGAACCCCACTCCCCTCCCTACATCCCCCTCTCTTTCTTTTTTAACACAATAAGGTTTTTTTTTAATCATCGGCTCACGTTTAAAATAAAATAACAATAAGGAAATGGAAATGTGTGAGAAAACTCACTTGTTGTAAACTTGGGGGGGGGCGCAAAAAAGACATTGCTCATCAATAATAATATGAGGGTCCAACTTACACTTCTAATCCCATACATTAACATTTTGAAGTTGGTAAATAGAACAAGCTTTCGACTTCAACGTGTAGAGGGGTGTGCAAAGATTTCTCGTCACCGGTTATAAAGTTATGTGTGGAATTAAATTGTGAAAAAAACGACTGGGAGAGGAGGAAAAGGAAAGAGATCGTCAATAAAGAGGTTGACTTAATCATTTATGACACTTTTGTTTCTATTTAAATGGGTTTCTTTATATCATTTTAAAACTGCGGCCCCCAAAAGGAGAACTAATTATTTAAACAGAATAATATGTTTTTGTCTATAAATAAAAATGTCAAACTTACTTCATGCAATCTGAATAGATCGTTTATTGGTGAATTTTAGTTGTCACCACCCCTCACAAAAAATTGGAGTAATCTATTTAAACGTTTTAGGGATTTGGAAAATGAGACAAAAAAGATACTTTTCTTGTCATTAAGACAATTAAAACGTACTTTTACCTCCATTTTAAACACTATTCCTGTGGTAACTTAAACTTATGTCTGTAATAATAAGTGGGGATGTGGGAAAAATCTATTAGTTTAAACATCTGGGGAGGACAGGCACACAAGTGAGAGTAATAAAGATACTTTTATTGTCAATAAAACGAGTAAAACTTACTCGATTAAGACATTTAATCTCAATTTAAATATAACATTTATTTGTATATTATTGAAGTAATAATACACTTAAAACGTATATGACAGGGGAAAAAAGAAAAATATATACTTTTCTGGTCAGTAAAACGAGTGAAACTTACTAATTTGTGACACTTTTATCGCAAACATTTCCTAATGTAATCCAAATACGTTCCAATTAACAAAACGTGAACAAGTTACTCTTCCTTTTCCTCCAGTTTTTCTGCGCAATTCCGGAGGCCGAACGACCCCAAAACTCGCAAGGCGACGCGCAGTCATTTCCACGTGCTCGTCCTAATAAATAAAACCAGAATCAACTCCTTTGAATATATTTTCCTCACAATTAAGGAAGCAAAACGACCCAAAAATCAACTTGACGCACGATTGTGCGCAAAAATTGCACGACGAAGCGCAGTCACGTCTAAAAGATTTAAACGAGAATATTCTATTTATCCAAATCGATGTTTTATCTCACAATTGTGTTAACGACCCCCAAACCTTCCCCGCGACCGCGCACGGCGATTTCCACGTGCTCGCGCAACTTCAAACTTTCTCCAACTCGGGAAAAAAAATAAAGCGCACGCACGAAAAAGCCGCGCGCGCGTGGACCTGTGCGTGGATTTGTGCGTGGAAGTGCGCGTGCGTGCATGAACCTGTTGTCTCTCGTGAGGGGGAAGAAGTCAAAGTTGGACGCCGGGCAGCGGTTGGACCATGTGGGCAGCAAAACCGGCTCCGGGGGGCCCCCCACCAGCACTCCGCGCGCCTCCACGGAACCAAAAATTTTGTTTTGGGTGGGGGGGGGAAGAAGCCAAACGATGTTGCAGGGGGGGGGGGGGGTTAGAATAAAAAAACTCAAAAAAGAGCGACAAAGACGACGAAAGCACTCGAGTTAGTCCAAAAGCTTCGTCGTCGTCTTCTTCTTTGTGCGTCCCAAACAATTGCAGCGCGCAACTTTTTCTATCTCTCCCCCCCAAAAAAAGAAGGGGAAAGGGGAAAGAAGAAGGCGTCCCCCGTTGTTTTCCTTCTTGTTGTTGTTTTTCTGCCCGTATTGTTATTTCGGATTCTTTTCTCGGGGGTGAGAGCGCCGCAAAGTAGTTGGTGGCGCCCGCTCGCTTCTTTTTTGTCATCCACTCTGACTGCAAAGCTAAAAAGCAAGGAGGGCGAGCGAGCAAGCGCGTGCGTGACAAAGTGTGTGTGAGAGAGAGAGAGAGAGAGAGAGAGAGAGAGAGAGAGAGAGAGAGAGAGAGAGAGAGAGAGAGAGAGAGAGAGAGAGAGAGAGAGAGAGAGAGAGAGAGAGAGAAAGGAGAACACGCACCAGCGTTGGTGCACCAGGACGGTTTAGCGCGCTACCGTAATGCTTGTAAAACACAAAGCAATATTATTTTTTTTGGTCTTCCTTCAACAAATCCAAAGTTTTTTGGGTGAAGTTATTCGTGAAACTTTAAAGGCCATTCACTTTCAAAACACAATGGAAGAAGGGAAGAAGACAAAGAAAATAGGGAAGAAGGAAAAAGAGCAAACAAAAAGCATGAAAGAGGGAAAAACTGAAAAAGAAAGAAAGCAAGTAGAAAGAAGAAAAACAGAGCTAGATATATGACTAGATACAGATACAAAATTGTTTTCCTGTGCAATTTCAGCTTTTCATTCCTCTCTTTCATTCTTTCTCCCTCTCTTTTTCTTTGCTTCCTGTGCCTTTGGAGGGGAAGCCCCCAACCTTTTGACCCCCTTGGCATCCCGGCTGGGTCTTGCCATTATGTCGCTCCCCAACAACAGATGGTCTGGGGGGTGGGGTTGGGGGGTTGCGTTTGGGGGTGCGCAAAAAATAAACAACAACCAGTCCAAAAACAAATCAAATGACGTTCCTTTCTTCTCATTGTTATTACGCAAAACCGAGATAACGGCGGGCCCGTCCAATGTATATAGGGCACAGTGTCTCAACTACAATTTAAAGTTATGGTGTCACACCAACCAGTCCGGCTCCATTTTTCCAAGTAAATCTTTACATACAAGCCCATTAAACAATGCATGTTCGCTGTTGAGACACTTTACGATTATACCCACCGAACAAAATCTAAACGCCCATAAATACCAGCAAAGCACCCGGAGTAACTTGATTGGGTGAACAGAAGAGATGGGTGGAGCTATGCACACATTACGCAAGAACTCACCTCTTTCTCTCTAAACATGTCGGTATCCTTCTTGTTTGCAGTATTTTGTGACATTTTTACAAAAGAACTTTGCTCGCACCTTGTTTTGAAACCGTGACAGTCAAAATGAACCTCAGCATTCTTATGTAACTGCAGAGGTGGATACATTTTAAGTGGGGTACTTGTATTGATGTGGGACAAAGGCTCTGGCATTATTTTTATTATATCATAAATTTGATCAAATTGTCAAACAGTGAAATAAAATGTGCTGAAGAACTTGCTTTTGTCCGGAGAGCAGTTTTGGCAGTGAAATTGAATTTTGTCTTCAAATATATATTCTATATAAAACTGAATAATTAAAAAAATATTTTGGTATTTTGACTCCATTTGGAAAGGGTTCCTGACCTCTGACATAGAGAATAATCAACACAGCCCAGAAGACTGCCATTCGCTCTCTACCCAGTCGAGAGGACATTGGCAGTTTTCTTTATCACCTCCGTGCAAAGCAAATGCATATGTATTTTTGTCCGTCCTACCACCCAAGAAAAGAAGGAGTTTAAATATCAGCAACGTCGTTCACAGGCAGTCAGATAGGTTACACTGGATGGGAAAAATGCCCCCAAAAGGCTGACAGAGCTCTTCTGGTTCTGATGACTTAGCATTTTTTCAGCAACATAGAGAAATAGGAAGAGTTTACAGCTGCTTTTCAACTTTCAGTCTTCAGTTTTGTTTACTCCTTGGATTCTCTGCATCTTGAGGGTAATCTTTTGCAAACAATGACATATTTGGGAATTTTGTCTCAATCTGGACTCTCTCCCTCTCCTTTTCTATCTTTTTTTTCTTTTCCTCTCTCACTTTCTTTTTCTCTTTTTTTCTTCTTACTCACCCACTCTCTCTCTTTTTTCTTTCTTTCTATTTTTCTCTTTATTTTGCTTTTTCAATCTTTTTTCTCAATTTCTCTCTAGCTCACTCCCTTCGTTTACCTCCCTCTTTCCCTTGCTCACTCTTGTTATCTCTCTCCCCGTCTCTTTATCTTCTTTCATTCTTTTGATTGTTCTCGCTTATTTTTCACTTTCTTTCTGTTTCTCTTTCTCTCTCTTTTTTTCTCCCTTTTCTTTCTTTTGTGATCGTTCTATTTATTTAACTCTTTTTCTCTTTTTATGTCTATTTACCCCCTCTCTTTGTTTCTCTTACTCTGACTAACTGTTATCTTTCTCTCTTTCTATCTATCTCTTTCTCACTTTCGTCTCTCTCCTATTCACCCCATCTCGTTTATCTATGCATGTCTTTCTTGCTCTCTTTTGTTTCACTATTTTTCTCCCTCTCTTTCCTTCTCTAACTCTGTCTTTCTTTTTGTCCTATTTCACTTTCTTTCTCACATCTCTCTCTTTCTTTATTCTTTCTCACCACCTTTCTTTCCACCTCTCTTTCTCTCTTCTCTTATTCTTTTGATCATTCTTTCTCGCTTCCTTTAATTTCCTTCTTTTTCTGTCTTTCTTTTCTTTTTTCTCTCTTTCTCTGTCTATTGTGCTGCCTTTCTCTCTCTATTTATCTCACACTTTCTCCCTTTTTTGTCTTTCTTAGCTTCTCTCTCTTACTTTGTTTACCTTTTCTCTCCCTTTCTTTCCTTTTCTCTTAATGTGACTTCCTTTTTTCTCTCTCCCCGTCCTTCTCTTTGTTGCTCTCTTTCTCCATCTCTTTCTTTCTATCTGTTAAACCCACGTGGTCCCCAGCCCAACTGAGTTTGACACCCTTAGCTCAAAGCAAAAAGAAAAATACATACTACGGGCCCTCGAAGTGAGACGAGCGGAGGCTTCTTCATCCACGGTTGACACAAAGTGAGGAAAAGCGAGTGGCGACCCCGCATCTCGGCCCCTCTCGGACAGCAGATAAGTCTTTCTCCTTCCAATTTGTGCATCCTCTTGTTAATCAGGCGGAGAAATGATCAAAGTGGACAGGTAATTAAATTAACACACAAGTGCCTTCATGAGCTGACTTGGCCGCACTACAAGTTTTTTTTTTTTAAATCCTTTCTAAGCTTAATTAAAGGAAAATATGACCACGCTCACACGAAGTGTCACCGAGGCCGAAAATCCGCCACGCTTTTATGTTTTTTTGCTGAATCCGTTTCGGTTAATGCACTGTCTGTAGGCTGATATGAACAAATAGGGAACTTTAATTTCCCACATTTATTCACGCTCATATTTTAAAATAAACCAAGAAGTCAAAGTTTCGGTGCGCCATTTACACGAGGTTTTACGGTAGTGTATTACCGTGTTTGGGCAATGATTGACAATCGCAAAAAAACGGGAATGGAGCCCGGGTAGCGGCTGCGAGAGCGCCGAATCCTAACCGCTAAACCACCACAGATATAGATGACATCCGAATCCTGACATTGCTATTCACGGTACCAGAGACAAATGTTAAAGAAAGTATACCTAAAAAATATGAACACAGTGGAACCTCGGTATTCAAACGCCTTTCAGTTCGAACAAATCGGTTCTCAACCAAAAATTTCGAGAAATTCTTCGCTTTTCGTTCAAAAAATGGGAGTTCGAACGCTGGTACGCTAGGGTGCGATGCTGAGCGGCGTGCGGGTGTAGATTGCCCCCACCCCTGGTGACCAACTTGTAATATCGGTGAACAGAGTGTTTTAGCACCTTATTATGCCTCCGAAGAAGGTCGGTGCAAGCAGCAAAGTTGCTACGGGTGAAAAAAGAAGAGTAGTGCGTACAACTATTGCATTTAAGAAAGAAATATTAGCAAAATATGAAGAAGGTGTGCGAGTTTCCCTTCTTTCGAGGGACTAGAGCATGGCTTCTGCAGACCACCACAAAGGTAAGAAATCCTATTCATAATTCATTTCTTTATCCTTTAACCGCTCACCACTTTTTGTGGAGACCCGGGTGCTAAATGACATGTAAACGACCTGATTTTTTTTATTTTTACACGTTCATGTTAGCGTAATCTTTTGTACGGAAGATTACGCTAACGCGAACGTATGGTTAGCCTGGGTTAGCTTCATGTTTACGTTCATGGTAAACATTCAGGGTGTTGGAACGGATGAAAACGATTTTACATTACTTTTAATGGGAAAAACGATTTCGGTGATTGAACAAATCGGTTTTCGAACAGGGTTCTGGAAGGGATTATGGTCGAGAACCGAGGTTCCACTGTAAATGCAAAAAAGCATGTATCAGACTTTGAAGGACATTAAATAGTTACTGTACATTTAAAGCTGGTATTGTGTTCAGAGTTTGCAAAACAACGGGAATTGAGCCTGGGTGGCGGCTGCGAGAGCGCCGAATCCTAACCGATAAACCACCAGTGATGTAGATGACATCCAAAGCATTCGATTTTATACTGTTATCCTGCCATGGTTATTCACGGTATCAGTGACAAATGTTAAAGAAAGTCTTCTAAAAAAAATATGAAATGCAAAAAAGCTGATGATGAATCAGATTTTGAAGGATAGTTACTGTACATTTTACGCTGATATTGTGTTCAGAGTTTATATCGCCAAACAATGCATTCAATCACTTGCAGCACAATTCATAGATATGGCAGTTTGTTCACAGCCAATCGAAACATGAGGCAAAAGACAGCCGGTGGTTGCCGATTTAGGTCGGCCATCTTTGTATCGCATGTGATTCACATGCTTGTACAGTGCCACCTCTACTTATGATTCCATTTCCTTCTGAGAGTATCTTAATGTGTTTTGTATCGAAAACAATTGGTAGGGGGGAGGTTCGTCCCTTTTCCTCAGCCATAAAACGAATTTGGATAAGTGTGAAATGGATAAAAGCATGCCGGCGCCCTCACCATCATCTCAATGTACAGAGGCTTGATGGGAAAGTTATTTGTTCAGTAGTAAGTGTTTTGTTTTTATGAAATTTAAGTTTACGCTTCTGTCGGTTGATTAGTCGTCAGTGTGAGTAAATGGTACCGTAAATAGAAACCTGGACACGCCTTAAAAAGTTACGTCACGTAACTTATTTTTTCTAACTAGTCATTATTTCCTCCGTTACAACAGCGTTATCGATACGGACGGTCAAAAGCAGCTCCATTACTTTGGCTGGGAAGGCTAACGACGGCGTGTCCCCACACACCTGACGCTAGGGCTGCACGATTTTGGATTTTATGTGCTTGTTTTGTTTTTGGGGAGAACTTAAACATCGTGACACGAAAATTAAACTCGAGACTGAGAGTATACGACTGTGAAAAACAGAATTGCGGTTGAATTAATAGTCCTTATTGTCATAATACAAAAGTACAACAAAACCAGAGGGCTACTCCTTTCAGTGTAAGAAAGCTATTTAGGGAGCGGCTGGCAAGCTACATGCTACCATCAGGTAACCGCAACTTCTGCAAGGTTTTTGTGATGATTAAAATACAAGAGTCACAAATGTAGCGGTTTTCCACGAATGGTAGCTCCAAGTAGTCCGTTTCATGGGTAATGGATCTGGCTTTTGGCTTAAGAGTCGTTAGTCTAAGCCGTTAGCTACCATATAATTACCGAGAGGCTTTTCTACAGTCTTTTGGGATAAACTACGCTATCAGGTGTAGCGGCTAAAGGGTCGCTTGCTGTTTCTTCAGCCGCCCTACTTGCACCGCGTGTGATACATGGATACCAACTATGAGTTTTCACTTAAGATGCTTAGTTTGAGCTCAGAAAGTGATACAAAATTGCATACCCATCTTAAATTAAAGGGAGGGTGTGTAATATTCCGTGTCACCTAGTGGTTTGACAAACTTTTCATTCAGTAAAAAACAAACAAACATTGATTTGAATACTTGGGAAAAATACATGAACAATTGTATGAATGAAAAAAATCATAGGTCCAGAAAATGTTCCATTTCTTTTACATAGTGGAAGCCCTACCAAGAGGTCGCCGCCATGTTTGTCCGGCATCTTGCTGCTGCGCTGGTCTCTGGGGCACCGGTTTTCTAAAATGACGCACTAAGTCATGACAATTAAGCTAATCTATTCTATTCTTTTTTACAACAAAGATACTGAAAACAAACATGCCTGGTCACAAACTCGTTTTTTTTATTTTTATGAGTGATAATGGCAAAAAAAAAAAGCAAGGCAATCCTTGAGATATAGAATATGAACTTTTTTGTGAGTGTGCTTACAAGCTACTTGTGAGCACGTCCGAGATTTCTTTTGAAAACGTCCTGAGGCCGTCGTGCAAGGATACTTTCGTCCGTCCATTTCTTTTTAAACCTTTTCCAAATGTGATTTACTCTTAAAAGAACAGATTTTCGGTTGGATTCCAGCCACTTCGTAAGGTTTTAAAGGGACAGTGTGTAATATTTAGTGCCTCCTAACTTTCATTCAGTAAAATCAAAACAAAAACATTGATTTGAAGGACTGTCATATAAATATTATTTCTAATTACAAAGAAAAACACACAGGGTTCGTACACCATTTCCAAGGCCAGATTCAAGTACTTTTCAAGCACTTTCAAGGCCAATTTTTCCAGTACCGTCAAAGGAAAAAATTCATTTCAGAAACTGACTGATGACTAATATTACTTTGTGCTATTTCGTGCTGTTCCTGTCTATAATATTTTTGTGTCAATGGGCTGCTATAAACTGACATAATTTCTGCCATTCTGCTTTAACAATGCACGTGCCTCACACAAACGGGAATAGGGCTCAATAGGTGTTGGGTAATAATTGAGTTCAATATGGAAGACAAAGAAGGAAAGTACTGTATGTATAAAAAGCTGAAAAATGAGCCAAATTTGGACTTTTTTTTAATTATATTGATTACTCTGAAGCAGAGTACATTTAATCTTCTGGTCTTTTGTTTTTTTGTCTTACTTATTTTAATTTAAATATCTGTGTCTAGAAGTTATTATCATTTATTTGTAGCACCAAAGAGTTAATATTTTTAATTTCTATTTTATTGTTCTGCATTTTAAGGGGTTTTGTGTGGTCGTTCGAATTTAAAATTTGTTCAGTGTTTTATAAACTAAAATTGTTTTGTACTTTACAATTTTTTTTGTAGATCTGCAAATAATTTTATTCATATTTCGTGTTTCATTCAGGTATCCCCTGTAAAACATATGCAATTACTAATTATAAATAATTCTGTGCATAATGTTAGATTATTACTGATAATATTTCATTAAAAACACCGCCAAAAATTGATGAATCGTTTGTGAGCCGAAATAGCTTGCCCTTCTCCATGAGACGAGCCAAAAGAGCCGGCATTCTAAATAGAGCTGTGTTTTAGGTTCAACCAGTAAGGGGCGGTGATGCTTCACAAGACAATGCCATCACAAAAAGCCACCAAAGAAGGTCTGCCTTTGTCATTTTAATGCACTTTAAAAATAAATACAACGTCATGAATTGCTTGGTATATAAAATCAGACTGCAAAGAAACACAGCAACAATTTCAAGTATTTTTAAGCACGTCACACAAAATTCAAACATTTCCAGACCTCAATTTTCAAGCATTTTTAATGATTTCAAGCACCCGTATGAAGCCTAAAAAAGGATCATAGGTTGAGAAATTATCATGATTACTGATTTGACTCACCTGTTCCCACTCCTTTGGCGCCAACTGCCTCGGACTCTGATGGCTCCCTGTCCCTGTTTAAACCCACTCCTATCCGTCCCCTGTCAGTCCGTCTGTGAACCTCAGTTAACACCAGGTAAGCCTTTTTTGACCCTGACTCACACCTGTTTTTTGCTCCCGTCTGTCCCCCGGCTTTCGACCTCTTTTGTCCCCGACCACGTCGACTCTCCTTTCCTGGCTTACGACTCGCTTCTGACCCCGACCACATTTTTACTCTCCATTCCCGGCTACTGACCCGTTTTTCCGTTCCCGACACCGCCATCGCTCCCCACGGAAGATCCACTTCCGCGTTCTGAGCTACTTGCTTCCCGCACCTAGCGAACATCGGATCGCGGGCACAGCCCTTCCTCATCTCATCTCATTAGCCGTACCGCTTATCCTCATTAGGGTCGCGGGGGGGCTGGAGCCCATCCCAGTCATCATCGGGCAGTGGGCAGGGGACACCCTGAACTGGTTGCCAGCCAATCGCAGGGCACACAGGGACAGACAACTCATTCGCTCATTCACACCTAGGGACAATTTGGACCGGCCAATTCACCTGAAATGCATGTTTTTGGAATGTGGGAGGAAACCGGAGTGCCCGGAGGAAACCCACGCAAGCACGGGGAGAACATACAAACTCCGCACAGAAAGTCTGGAGCTGGATTTGAACCCACGACAGGTTCCCATGACATGAACTGTGCCGCACAAGCGCTAACCACTGCGCCGCCGTGCTGCCCTAGCCCTTCCTCTTTCCTTTAATAAAACTTGTGAGAAACGTAACGCAATAGGGTCCTGTTTCCGTACTGTTCCTGACAGAGTGTGTTTATTTATTTTACATAGTTAACTCTCTGCTTAGAGATCACTTCCATATTTGTCTGGCATCTGTCTGCTACACTGTGCTCATTTGTGATTCTTTTTATTTTTTAAATGAATGGAAATCAAATGCTATTTCCGGCCTCTAGAGGGCGAAAAATATGAAAAATGCTGACCTCCAGCATGCAAACTGATTCAAGTTAGTAGCGGGTGGGCGGGATGCAGAGAATATACTTGGACTGCTATAACTTTTGTTTTCCATTTAATTTTGATTTATTTCATACTATACAACAATTAAGGCAAAAAAGTATGTCTTTCATAGCTCCCACTTGAGTTGGTAAAGCGTGGTGAGATGGCTAAGGTTTAAAAGTGCATTCGCTCAACACATTTAATGCCAAACATGTCTTCTTTCCACATTGTTTGTGAATAAATCGCTTGTCAACAGTAATTATAACATGTAGGCTGAGTGATAAAGCATACCTGTAATACTACTGAGAAACTGTCAGGACCAGAACGGAGACAGGACCCACTTCCGTGTGTTTCTCTTAGTTTTATTGGGAAGAAGGGAAAGAATTGCACACACGATTCGTAGATTGCTGGTCGCGGGGAGCAAGTTGCTCAGACGCGGAAGTGGTATTTCGGTGGCGAGCGATGGCGGTGTGGAGAGCGAAAAAAACAGATTAGTAGTCGGGACGGGGGAGCAAAAATCGTGGTCGAGAACAGGAGAGAGTCAGGGTCGAAAAGCTAGCCTAGCTAGCTAAGGTTCGCAGACGGACTGACAACCGGTGACAGGGGGGTATAAAAAGTGACAGGGAGCCAATCAATGTCCGAGGCATTTGGCTCAGGTGCCTCGCATCAGTAATCATGACAGAAACAAAGCTAAATATTTTTTTACTGATCTGGCCTGCCTCAGCCCAAGGGAATTTGACATCCCTGCCCTAACCCCTTCACCCAATAAACCCTAACACCTTAACTATCCCTAACACTAACTCTAAACCCCCCTAACCCACTCTATCGCTAACCCCTTAACCCATAAAACCTAACACCACAGCCCTAACCATTAACCCCCTATAACCAAACTTCTTAACACTAGCCCTTAGCCCTAACCCTCTCTGACCCACTATCCCCTTAGCCTTAACCCTACATTTAGCAGATGTCCTTGTCCAAAACATTTTTAATGACCCTAAATGTACTCTAGTGCAATTTAACCCGCCTCTAGGTGTCGCCCTTTAAAATGGCCCCCTGCCATTGGCTCCTATATCTTACCGTTACACGAGCGGCCATTTTTTTGTGTGTCTTCGTGGTTGGCATGCTGACAACACACATCGAGAGAGAGAGAGAGAGAGAGAGAGAGAGAGAGAGAGAGACGGACACAGGAGAGATCTTCTATCAAAGCAAACACATGACACCATGTATTCTCCTCTGCAGCCCGCTGTCACTTTTGATGTGGGATGACAAGCTCTATCTAAAAAGATGACATTAGCGCTCGCTACACAATGCGCTAGCGCATCTTTATGGACGAGGGGGGGGCCTTGGGAGGGACAGAGGCATTGTCTACCGCACACTGTGAGCGGCCCTGCTTTTTTATTTCAGATTTGATTAGCCCAGTTTTTAAGCTTAAAAATAAAAAAATAAGTCCACTCTCAGTCTAAATGTTTCAACAAAAGTGATTTGCCTGCATTTAGCTTATAGCCCAGGGGTTGGGAACCAGATCCGTTTCATGGGTAATGGATCTGGCTTTTGGCTTAAAAGTCGTTAGCCTAGCCGTTAACTAGCATATAATTACTAAGAGCCTTTTCTACTGTCATTTGGGATACATTTGCATAATAAGGAAGTAATGATACAGTTTGAGCTCAGAAAGTGATACAAAATTGTATACCCATTTTAAGGGGCGGTGTGTAATATTTAGTGTCACCTCGTGGTTTGACAAACTTTTCATTCAGTAAAAAAACAATTTTGACAACTAGGGAAAAATACATGAAGTATTGAATGAATGAAAAAAAAAAATCATAGGTCCAGAAAATGTTCCATTTCTTTTAAATAGTGGAATCCCTACCTGGAGGTCGTCGTCATGTTTTTCTGGCATCTTGCTGGATGACAAGCTCTATCTAAAAAAAGATGACATTAGCGCTCGCTACACAATGCACTAGCACATCTTTATGGACAAGGGGGGGCTTTGGGGGGACCGAGGCTTTGCGTACCGCACACTGTGAGCGGACATGCTTTTTTATTTTAGATTTAATTAGCCCAGTTTTAAGCTTAAAAATGAAAATGTTTTTTTTTTTAAAAAGTCCACTCCAGGTTAACTCTCAGTCTAAATGTTTTTAAAAAAGCGACTTGCCTGCATTTAGCCTATAGCCCAGGGGTTGGGAACCAGGTCTGTCTCTTCATGAGTACATCTAGCTCAGTGATGAAATATGTCCCATGCAAATCTTACAAATTTTAGTTTATGCAAAGCAACGCTTAAAATGAACAGGTTTGGTCCAGAATCTATATACTGTATATATGTCACAGTCTCAATTACGGTATAATCACTGTGTTAAACTAACAGCACCTGTTTTGGCAGTACGTCTCTAAAGAATTCTTTAGGAGGAAGCTCATTAAACAATCTATGTGTAAAGTTGACACACTTGATGATGAAAACCCACAGAAAAAACTGTAAACACCCACAAAACCGCTAGCCAAGTACCCAGAGCAGTTTGATTGGGTGAGCAGATCTCTGCACACATAGTGTGCACCCATCTCGCGCTCACCCATCTCGCGCTTCACCCAGCGCCCTCTGCGCAGAAAGAAAATACCGTGTTTTCACGCGCATAAGAGCACCGTGTTAAAAGGCGGGGATCAACTCTGTTCAGCCTCCGGTAGCACAATAGCTTTTAAATTGCATGATACACTACAACATTAGCATCCATGAGCACTTTCGCTAACAATGCATTGCGTGTGACGTAATGTTACCCCTTCCGTGCAAGCGGGATATGATGGTAATCAAATAATAGACGTGAAAAAGTTAAATGACCCATAGAAGTTGCGTTTTTTTGGAAACATGGGATTTCACCCAAAAACGGTTTTGACCTGAGTAAGGCTTGAACTTGTGACCTCCCAGCCTCGGGGCGGGCGCCCAACCCTAAGTGTCCTTCTGCCGCTGTTGCAAACGAATTCTAGAGCACGCCCAACATTTTGAATAAAATTGTAGACTTTTATGTGCCTTATGTGTGTGAAAATACGGTACATCTCTGTACGTTGTTTGCAGCACTTAAAGACATTTTTACAAAAGAACTCTGCTTGCACCTCGTTTTGAAACAGTTCTTTACGACTTTCAAAATGAGATTCAACTATCTTAACTGTGGAAGGGAGACAAATTTTATGTTTATACAACAATCGATTTTTGGATAAGAATAAATATCTCAAAATGTAGTATTTGAAAGTCCTCCCTTTTGGTACCCTTGTATAACGGTAATAAAAGCCACTCATTCATTCATAAAAGTATTTATATTAACATTATAATAAGAAAAATGGTTGAAATCTTCAGTACTCAAATGAAATAGGATTTAAATGACATTTTCTATCAAACAGCACTTGGTTTCTTAATAAATTATCACAATATTTATTATCAAATATAATCAACTTCTTTCATCGTAACTATCCTTTAAATGACTACATTAACATCCATCCATCCATCCATTACCTGCACCGCTTATCCTCAGTAGGGTCCCGGGGGTGCTGGAGCCCATCCCAGCTATCTTCGGGCAGTGGGCAGGGGACACTCTGAGCAGGTGGCCAGCCAGTCACAGGGCACACAGGGACAGACAACTCGCTCGCTCATTCACACCTAGGGACAATATGGACCGGCCAATTAACCTGACATGCATGTTTTTGGAATGTGGAAGGAAACCGGAGTGCCTGGATGAAACCCACGCAAGCACCGGGAGAACATGCAAACTCCACACAGGAGGTTCGATGTCATGACCTCAGAACTGTGCCACACACGCGCTAACCCCTGCGCTTTGACATCACATTGCATGTTTGCCTGCTGAACTTGAGCGAGTGGATAGAGGGAAATTTCGGTTCGTCTGGCATTTTGCATACTCGGCAGCCAATCAGTAGCCTGCATCCAATAACTTCCTGCTTCCAGACTTTCCCGAGCCTTATAAGGTCGTGCATTTGCATATCATTTTCCAAAGTATACGCACGGAGAACACAAGAAAAATCGATAAGCGGTTAGGAATTGTTAAGATTTGCCAATTTAATAGCGCTCTTAGTCGTGGTATTGCGGTAAGACATTTACCAGTGTGTGACGTCATTACGGACGCACCATTTTTCATTTTGCTAATTGTTGATTGCCATGTTGTATTGAGTGTTGCCGTGTTCTTGTTTGCTTGCTGTTGAGGAATAAATATGCTTAAAGGTTGAACAACAATTTCCTGCTTATCTTCTCACGCATGAGGAAACGGCACACTCTGACATATCCTTACCAGGAATCAAGCCAAAACCTCAGCCCCAGAAGAAAGATTCAAAAGAAGCTAACAAAGTCGATGACGCTCCAAAACGTAAACGTACATTAAAAGCATGGTGGAAAGAGGAGTTCACGTGGCTTGTAGCAAACGACGCAACGCAAACATCGCATGAATGAAAATGAGTAAATTCAGGCACATGCTGATGGCAGATAATAAACAGCTATGTCATATCCATGCAATGAATGTTACAAGTAGATTTATAATAAACTTAATTGTAAAGTGTAGTTCTGTTATATATTCTGATTCAGAGTTGTCTGCCCTGGTGTTCGCTAACTTTTTCTTATGAGTTTCAACACTGGTTTTAGACATTTAAAACAATAAATAAAAAGGATCTTTACAGTAACTCACGGATCCTCGGTCAAAACTGGCAGATAACTACTAATTCCACAAAGCGTTTTTATCATGATGCATGAAAAATAACGTTCACTAAATCTATTCCGGTTAAGCAAATCAAAAATGTATGTCATAATTAATTAATTCAATTGAAAGACTTTCGAAAGGTGGATTAAGACATTTGAATACCATTTAAAGCTTTGTTTTTAGAATAGTAAATTTAATGCCCTTCAAGACTTTTCAAGGATCCACGGAAACCCTGCGATAAATAGAAAGTGTAGGGACACTCAAACAGTCCAGTTAATATTTTGACATTGAAAGTAAAGCACTTTTCTTTGTGCAGCTTTTTTTATTTGGCACCTCTCTTAAAAAAAAAAAAAAGAAACATTCATGTCCGGTAGCCTTGGAGGCTTAAGATCATCAAAAGCAACATTTTCTCGTTTTATTTTATTCTAAAATTTGCCGTGTGGAATTCGCTATCGATGTATTGACGTTTGGGGAATGCCTTAGAATAAGAAAATACAAAATAAAAAGCTTATGGACCATTCATCTTTTTGTGTAGCGCCACGAAAAGATTTATGATTAATTATGATTTACTTGTTTTGCGAATTTCCATTCGCTGTGGCGTGCATTTCCAGCGCTGCCTTGCTTCTGGGGTTCGGACAAAAGGTAGATTAAGGCGTCCTCATTGCATCCGTTTCATACCTGGAATGACATGGCGGGGAATGGTAAGTATGCTGAAGCTCAAGAACTTTTCTTTTATTCACTTGGGTCAAATTTTATATAAAAAAGAAGCTAGTATTAAAGAACATATATATATATTTTTTTCCCAAAACTCTTCATTGAAATGTAAATGTGTACTCTGAATGAGACTACAGAGGAGGGCAAATATGCAGTAGCTCATACTACTCTGATAGAATTTATTTGATATTTCATAATTGTAATGGCCCGGTGTTGCTGGGCATTCTACTTGAGCCGGGTTGTCGGGGCCATGGTTTGTTGAAAAAGCCCCAAGGATGTGCATGCAGCTTGAGAGTCGCTTGAACATGAAAGCAGATGTTCATTGATTTGGTTGGTATTTCATTTGGGTGCTTGACACCAAACCTAGCTAAAGACACTCTCAGAGCCCTAAGGTTAAACTGTGTAAATGTTCATGAAAATCACTTCAGCCGTTTTGAGCCTGTAAGTAACATACATGTACATATACACGCACACACTAATTAGGATTTAAACATTTAGATAAATTAGATTAGATTGATAGGACACAATAGACAGAAACTTTTGGACTAGCGTGTGACGTCATCCACTCCGCTGTTGCTGACTACAACACAGCACCTCGAGGCCATCCTGTTAATCTGTCAATAAACAATAAAAGGATACTGCTGGAAGGAGATGAATAAAGTATCTATCTATCTATCTAATTAGATGTAGTGAATTAGAGATGGAATAGTGATAGAGAGATATAGATAGAGAAAGATTATTATTGAGATAGATCGATAGATTGATAGATCAATAGTGAGATAAAGATAGATATACAGTTGGGCCTGGCGACTGTTTTGCTGTTACTATATTTCCGCCTGGATTGAACTGGTTCTGCTGCAATCCATTATCTACATTTTCGATTTGCTGCAAATTTGTCAGGAGGTGTTTTGTTGTAACCCACCAAAAATAATGAATCATTGTGCCACAAATCCATTATCCCTGAAAACAGGAGCTGGCACAAGGCATTGTTATACCTGTTCGGGCCACCAATGTGTGCTATTTTGGCCCATCTAAATAGAACAGCGCCGTTTTGGCCAGGATCCATTATCTCCAGTCATCCCGTACTGAGAGCAGGGGCAGAGAGAGCAAATTTGTGTCACTAATGGCATCCCCACCCCTTCTTTCCATCTAGAAAGAACAGCACCCATGCAGTTGCCATTCATAATTGATTATTGCTGCAAGCAAGGGCCAGCAGAGTGCATTTTCTTTTTCAGTTTCGGGCTGCTGAAGATTTCCTGTGTGGTCTGTCTACAATGAACAGCACTGTTTTAGCCGCAATCCACTCCAGACTCTCCAGTCAACCATTGCTTAGTGCAGGGGGAAAGAGGTCAAACTTGTGTCATTTGAGGCGGTTTTTTTACGTTATTTCTGCCATATTTGAACAACAGCCGTGCGTCCGCGATCCATTATCCCTGGTTGACTATTGCTGCAGGTGGGGGTCGGCAGAGCGTATTTCAGAATTGGGGGGGGTTAACTTTGCAAATTTTCTATGTATTGTCATAATGTCTGGTCCCCATAAACTGTGATAAACGAGGGATTACTGTACTTGGACTGTCTGTGTAAAAAAATAAAAAATAAATAAAACAACCATAATTTTGTGAAAAGTGTGACCGGTCATAACAATAACATTTTTGTTTTGTGAATCAATTACAATTATCACTTTTATGGGTGAGGGGGGGGCACATTTTGCTTGATGTATGACTTTTTGTATTTTCACAATAATAAGGTGGATATATAACTCTTAGATTTTCATCAAATTGTGCGGCGTGCCCTATCGTACAGTGCCCCCTGTGTGTGATGTAAAGAGGCGGGCATAGCTGAGAACACCATTAGGCTGCTAAAGGGTAAAGTGTGGGCGTCACCAATAAAGGGTGAGGTGTGGATGTGTATAAGGCTAGGTTCACACTATGTAAGGAAGAGGAGAGCGGTTTCTTTTGAAATAAAAGTGGAATAAGAAAGCTTGATGCGGTTGAGAAACTGGTTGTATCGCTTTCTTCTGGCCAATTCCTACCACAGAGGAGGACCTCTTGAAGCGCATCTTCCAAAAGTGAGTTAAACTAAACTTTATTTATCTATATAAATCATATTATATTATTTAATGTTTTTTTTAGTACAAAACAATGCAGATTATTTATACAAGCGTTAAACATTACTTATATAAACCTTACACATAAAAAATATAGCACTGAAGCAACTTACGAACGATCGTCCGGAAGTGGGGCAGGGTCTGTAATGTGTTTATGAAGTAATATTGATTGGCGTGATTAAAATAAAAGTGATCATAGTCTAATGAGTTCATTCAGACATATACAAATGTTACAAACACTGCAGCGCTGAGAAGCATAGTTTACTCAAAAAAGTCGGATTTTTCAGGGGAGTCGCAGCGGCCGCAGCAGAGGGCACCAGCGCCCGATTGTGCAGTGCGCCCTGTGTGGTGATTTATACAGAAATAGAACCAGCTACTGAGACTGCGCCTTTTAACCTATGGTCATGAAAATACGGTATTCCTTCTGCTAGCTGTCATGTCATTTCTTCCCTCTTCCAGTCCCGTATTTCAGATTCTGAGATGTAAATGGATAAATACACAGGTGGGAATTTCATTTTTAAATACATTTTATTTTACTACGTGAGCTTTTGGTGGCACAGCTTTAATCTGCGGAGTATTTAAAAGTAATCCGAAGAAAGGAGACAAAAAAAAACGTCGATTGCTTTTCCATTGAAATACCGAGCGGATTAATCGCAAGTATCAAACCCGCGAAAGCTGTCCAAGAAATCAAAATTGCCGGTTTCCTGCGGCAGCTTTCCGAATTGGCAGCTTGAAAAATGTGACCGAAAAAGATGAAAAGGCCGAGAGACGTCCGGCAAGAACTGTCGGGATTACCTTCGCGTTTCTTGCTTCTCCTCCTCTAGCCTGACTTTTGCAGTCGGGGTGGATATATTTTTGTCATTTCTCACATTTACGTGATCCTTTCCTGCCAAGATGGATTTTCAAGGCATAATTAGCATTTAGTGCCATTGGCAGCTATATAGACGTCTTCTTTCTTACATGTCCGGTGTCGTTTTCCCTTTCACATTTTGTTCATTTAGGTCTTCCGACATTATGTTTTCGTCATATTGGTGCTCTCGTTATTGTGAGAACATAGGCAGCGTCATAAATCTTATGTTTTGTTTAATTAGAGCTTTTTAGTGTTCAAACATATCCTGTGTTGTGTTAAATATCCTGTGTCGTGTTACTTTCATGTTTCGTTCAATTAGTTAGTCAGAAGGTTGTTTTGTGTGTTAATATTCAAACACTATAGTCCAAGATCTTGTTATGGCAATCTGGTCGTTGGTCTATCCACCTGAGGAAATATTTTTGTGTCTCTAATTTTCATGTTTTGTTCAGTTGGGATCTAGAGCGTTTAATCAGATTCATGGTCTCGACTATCGGTATTGTTCTTTTCATGTTTTGTTCAGCTAGTTTAGTCAGAGGGTTGTTTTGTGTGTTAATATTCAAACACTATAGTCCATGGTCTTGTTATAGCACCCTGGTTGTTGAACTATCCACCTGGGGAAATCTTTTTGTGTTCTCTTACATTCATGTTTTGTTCAGTTGTGATCTAGAGTGTTTCATCAGATCCATGGTCTCGACTATCTGTGTTGTTTTAAGTCTGAGTGCATGTTCTACATCATTCATTGATAATCTGTTTAGTCAGAACTAGTTGGCTTTTCAAGATATCATACATTCTCACTCTTTAACGTTTTGTTACACTTATATTTAGTTCGTGATCCAACGTTGTTTTTCATGCTCAAGTCAAATTTATTTGTATGGCACTGAACCACAAGAAGTCTTAAAGGGCTGCACGAACCACTGTTACAGACTACAGATCATTATTACACCATCACCTGATCTAAAACATTCATGAGAGCAAGGAAAAACTCAAAACCTCAGCATGAGGAAATCAAGGAACCTTGAAAAAGGGACCGCAAATGAGGTAATCCCCCTTTCAGGGTGACCAGGCCAAAATTAATGGTGCAATACACAAACATCGTCAACATGAAAAGCATGTGTCATTCATAAGCTCTAGAATAGTGTTTTGAACCGGTTCCACTGAGGTTGCAGAGCGAATCTTAGAGGGCAAAGCATTCCACAGCACCAGGGTCCGGATGGAAAATGCCCTCGACCCTGTGGATTTCTTCTTGGCTCTTGGGATCACTCGTAGACCAGCATTTTTCTAGCGAAGGCTATTAGCAGGAAAATAGGGGGAAATTAAATCTAAAAGATATGAGGAGGCAAGCCCATGCATAATTTTGTATAATACCAACAGAACCTTAAAATCACATTTTAAGCTTGACTGGGAGCATGCATGTCAGCTAAAATCAAGGTAAATGGGGACCGGAGAGTAGTGCATTACAGTCATCGAGACGGGAGGTAACAAACGAATGAATTATAATCCCCGCATCCCACTGGGACAACATAGGGTGATCTTGAGCAATGTTGCCAAAATGGAAAAAAGCTGTTCTAGTAATATTCTTAACGTTTGTTTAGAAGGACAAATTGGAGTCAAGTTGTCATACTTCCATGTTTTGTACAGTTAGGCTATGTTGTAATACCAAATAGTTCTATTTTGGTCCACTCATGTTTTGTTCACTTAGAACTCGTTAGTATACCAACAGATTCCATGGAGTCTCATTTACATATTTTGTTCAGTTAGAGCTATCTGTGTTACGATAATGTCCTCTTCCTTTCATGTGTTGTTCTATTAGAAATGTTTGGTACAACACGGTATACTAAGTCTTTGTCATTTCATGTTTTGTTCATTTAGAGGTATTTGTTTTCCAATTACCCTACATATTGATGTCTTGTTCTGTTAGAACCATATGGTATTACAACTAATCCCATGTCTTTGTTATTCATGTTTTGTTCATTTGAATCTAGTTGGTATTCCAACATATCTAGGGTTGTGTCTTAAATTTTGTTCAGCAAGAGATGTTTGTGTTCTGATTATCGTATGTCTTTTTACATTCACGTTTTGTTGTGTTGGGACAATTTCGTATTGGAACTGCCTCTGTATTTTCATGTTTTGTTCATTTGGATCTCGTTAGTATTCCAACATATTCCATGAAGTCTCATTTACGTATGTGGCTCAGTTAGAGCCATTTCTGTTACGCTAATCCTATGTCCTCTTTCTGTCATGTGTTGTTCTATTGGAAATGTTTGGTATAACACGGTATACTAAGTCTTTGTCATGTCATGTTTTGTTCATTTAGAATTGGTTAGTATTCCAAACTTAACCGGTGCTGTCTCACTTGTTTTGATCAGTTCTACATATTCATGTTTTGCTCTGTTAGAACCATATGGTATTACAATGTATGCCATGTCTTTGTTTTTCATGTTTTGTTCATTTGGATCTAGTTAGTTTTCCAACATATCTAGGGTTGTCTCTTAAATTTTGTTCGGCTAGAGATGTTTGTGTTCTGATTATCATATGTCTCCCAATTTCCACGTGTTGTTCTGTTGGAACAATTTGATATTGCAATTGTCTCTGTATTTTCATGTGTTGTTCGTTTGGATCTAGTTTTGCAACATATCTAGGGTTGTCTCTCATCTTTTCTTCAGCTAGAGATGTTTGTGTTCTGATTATCCGGTATTGCAACTGTTTCTGTAGTTTCATGTTTTGTTCATTTGGATTTTGTAAGTATTCCATCATACCCAATGTTTTCTCTAGCATATTTTGTTCAATTAAAGTAATTTGTGTAATGACCATCCTGTGTCTGCTTTCTTTCATGGTTTGCTCTGTTAGAACTATTTGGTATTTGAAGATACCTTATGTCTTTGTCCTTCCATTTAGATGTTAGTATTCTAACATATTCCATGTTCCCTCCAAGTTTTGTTCGGTTAGAGCTATTTGTGTGCTGATTATCCTTCCCGTTCTTACGTTTCATGTTTTTTTTCATTTAGGTCTTTTTGGGGTTTCAACATGATGTAGTGGGTAACTGTTGTCGGGCTTGTGCTAGATTAGCTTATATCTTTGAGTTGCCAAGAGATCATAGTAAACTTCCTTGTTCTCTTCCTGTACTCTACTAAACTAATTCCTTTTCTGTTAAACAAAAATCACATTTTGAAATATTCTGCTTACGGATCCGCTATTACAACCAGGACTGATCATGAAGTCCTATTTCCTAATTATTAAAGCGAAGTGTCAGAAGCATTTTTCAGCGGGCCGCACTATTTAAGTAGGGCAGGCCCGATATGATCGGATACACTTGTTTGCTGCACAGCAGACAATCACAGGCTGTCCGCGCTGCTGAGGAAGCATTCAAACAGCTATTTGAACATCAATGCGCCATGCAAATAAAATCCGCATCAGATAAGATAACCACCGCCGCCTCATCTGCCAGCTCCCAGATGCGTTTTGCATCCCCGGGCTACGCTGCAGCTACAAAAAAAAAAAACACACACACAAAAAAAAAATGGCGTCTCAGCAACTTCGCTCCAAAATGGAAAAAAAGTTGGCAAGCTAAACAAGAAAAGAAGAAAAAAAGTTAACAAGGGATGAGGTGGCGTCTTTAATCTGGAAATGTTGTTGTAAATGACGCATTTAATGGCAGGCCAAGATGACGGATTGAGCTCTACGTGCAAGATGGAAAAGACATTTACTTCAATCTCCGTTTTCTGGATCTGGATCATATAAAGGAGGGGATTTTTTCTTTTCTTTTTTTTATTTGTATTTTATTTGTTATGACTCATAGTTGGAGAATCTAGTGATATTTTTGCTTGAAACAACCGTGGAAGAATTCCCCAAATACATTCTTGACACTTCAAAATAAAAGCACAGATATTTTGGTGGATGAATTGGTTCGTTTGTAAAATTTGGAAGGGGGGGGGGTCGTATGTTGTCGCTGTCATGAGAAAATAACATTTAAATTTTCGGTGACGTTTTTTTCCTGCATTTATTGAAAAAGCAACTTACACTTCAGCACGATTTTTAGATGTTACCTTAAATTTCTGTGTATAGTCAGTGTCTGAATGTCTGAAATAATGTCTGCCCGGACGTCCGGGGCGTACATCTTTTACGTCTTGCATACAACTTACAAAACGTGTCCGCCGACAACTTTTTCAAGAAAACAAAACCAAAAAAAAGATTTTTTTTCAAATCAAACGTTTGCTTTATTCCGATTTTGAAATCTTCTTTCGGTTTGGAAATTTCGGTTTGTTTGGCAATTTGCATACTCGGCACCCAATCGGAAACCTGCATCGTATAACGTCACGCTTCCGGACTTCCCTGAGCGTTATGAGGTCATGCATTTGCATATCATTTTCCAAAGTGAACGCACAGAGAACACAAGAAAAATGGTGTTTAGGAATCAAGCCACAACCTCAGCCCCAGAAGAAATATTCAAAAGAAGCGAACAAAATTGATGACGCTACAAAACGTAAATGCACATTAAAAGCATTGTGGAAAGAGGAGTTTACGTGGCTTGTAGCAGACGATGCAACGCAAACATCGCATGAGTAAAGATGAGTAAATACAGGTACATTCTGATGGCAAATGGAAAACAGCGATGTCATATTCAAGCAAAGATTGTTAGAATTAGATGTTTAAAGTGTTGTTCTGTTATATATTCTGATTATCAATCCTTAATACTTTGCAACAATAGCTTTTTTGCCATCAGTCGTTTTTATAAATAAAAGTGTACCTTGGTTCGAAAATGGTTGAAAAACACTGTATTATACCGTCCAATTTTTTTTCGTAAAGGTTAAAAAAATGTCCAGAAAATAACCTTTGAATGGAATGAATCAGAATTCTGCTCCGTTTTGCAGACAAATTAAGGAATAGTCAAGCGTAAAATTAGTAATGATCTTTGTGACAGGTTGTAACTAGTTAGACTAGCGTTCGTGACTCCACAACAAAATATTTTCGACTTGGCGTCATTTCAGTCATAACATACGTCTTCTTTATGACCGTCAATATTTATGCAGAGAAAATAATATTCACTTTGCGGTGTATTTTTGAGTGGTTGACTTACATAATCACTATGCATATTTCAAGTATTTTCTTTGACTGGAAAAAAACAATTGAAATATACTGAAGAGGAAATACTTAAAAATGAGTAGAACTGTCTGCCATAGACATACAATTGACAATACACAGAGATATTCGTCTTTATTGTCCTCATCCGTTATGCGATTTGTGAAGAAAAGCCGGCTGAACTTAGGCACTGTCCATGCACACTCCAGTGCCTCTTGAACGTTACAGAAAGGTAGAGAGGAGACATGATTTATATGGAAAATCAAACACGATTCTAATGCGGAAGAAACATGCTTAGAAACTTCGTAACAAGCTAAGCTTTCCAATGCCTCGAAAGAGGTCGAGAGGAGAGACGACCCAGTTCTGCTTCTACTCATATAGAAAATCAAAATTATCTTTCTATCTACCCTGGTCATATAACTCGACAGGGGTGACCGACAGCAAGACAAACACATGCAAAAACAAAGAAAATATAAAAAAGGGGAAAAGGTAGCAAAAAAACACACACACAAAAATTTTTTGACCATGGTCAACCAAAATGTGGGAGGAAAGCGGAGTGCCCGGAGGAAACCCACAGAAGCACGGGGAGAACATGGAATCTCCACACAGGAGGGTTTGATCTCCTAAACTCAGAACTGTGCCACACATGCGTTAACCACTGCGGCGCTGTGCTACCTACAGTAATGTCCTGTACTCTGAAAAAGGTTCACAAAATCCAAAATCTAACTTACAGCAATGTCCGGATATTTTTGACATCCCGAAAAAAACCTTCGAATCTAGTTTTACGTAAGTCGAATGGTTAGAGCACTCGTCTTGGGATGAAGAGGTCGCAGGTTTGCTCGGCTCCGTGTTATATGTCGAAGTGTCCTTGGGCATGACACTGAATCCCGAATGCCCCCAATTAGCAGGTAGGCGCCTTGCATGGCTGACTCCCTATTGGTGTGTGTGTGTGTGTGTGTGTGTGTGAATGGGTAAGTGTGAAGCAAATTGTAAAGCGCTTTGGGAGGTCTTCATTGACTTGAAAAGCGCTATATGAATGCAGACCATTAACCATTCTTAAGTAGGGGAGCGTCTGTATAAGCAATTAGTTGTTGCCACCTTACTGTTATCAACTATAGAAAATGTTTTGCTATACATGTGCTTCAACTCATTTTGGTTTAAATGAGCCGTTCTAATTCAAACGCAATATTCTCTTACTTTTCTGCTAGCATAATTAGATCCCGAGCGCCACTGCCGCACTAAGCGTATCGTATCCGTAGATACTATCTTCACCTTTCATCACACATACGATTGACATTACGCGGAGAAATTCGCCTTTAATGTCCTCGTCTGTGATGCCATCGGTAAGCAAAAGTCGTCAGGACTCCGGCACCGTCCACACGTCACTAGCGCCGTTCGCTAACCTCCGACTCCATCCACACAAAAGGGTGCAGCAGACGCCCCCCAGAATTATATCGGAGTGCGAGAGGAGAAAAGGCCTTTTTCTTCTCTGGCACTCCGATATAATTCTCTTCGTTTGGCATTTTGACATCATATCTTGAAAAAATCACAGCCACAATAACTTGATTTGATTTGCTTTTGTCGCTTCAGCGCACACCATTCGACCCTTCGCTCTCTGGTCTTCATTCTCCATCTTTGTTTTGGGTCTGTCCCATCTTCTGACTTTCAAGGTCATCCAGGACAAACAATGCCACTGGTGGTACCCAGCTTTGCGTCGCTGTTGCCGTGGCAACCGGCCAAGCATTAATTTTCAATTAAAGCAGACAAAGAGACGACAGCCCGGGGACGGCGCAAGATGTCAAGAAGCCGTATTAATATACGACAAGTGAGCGTAATTGCGTGTCCTCCTCACGTCGCGCTATCGCTTTTCTTTTAAACAGTCTCGCGGAAATATTTTGGCAGGGATGTTATTATTTTCATGATGGGGACGTCGAGGAAGATTCACGTCACGCACCTGGAAGATTTGAGGGGGACGTGGCAGGCTGGTGAAGGCCTGGATTCGGTTACATTTATGAACAGGGTTTGTACACTTTTTAATGGCCAAATGTAAGCAATTTCAAAGCCAATTTTCCATTTTCTCCGGTACCTAGCATCTAAGTCTCTTTACCGGTCTACTTGGGCATGATGCTTTACATGACAACGCCATACAAACTAATACCAGCTGCAAATGCAATGGCAAAGGAAAGAGGAGCGCCATTTTTGAGCAGACATGGTTTATTTTTCTTCATTTAATGCATGTTCTATCGAGTCAGACTACCAGGAAACATGGCAAAAATTTCAAGCATTTACAGGCGCTTCAAACCTTGAAAACTCAAATTTAAAATTGAAGCATTTTTAATTATTTCAAGCATCCGTATGAACCCTGTATTAGCAATCAATAAACATTTTTTTTATTATTATTTTGAGATAAAACTTTGAAATCTGTTAAAAGAAAAACACAAATTAATTATCTACAGCAGGGGTCGGGGACCTTGACCCTAAGAGGCATTATAACCATTTTTTTTCACACCATATTTTTCAAACTGCCAAACCCGCTCTCCAGACAAAAACTCATGTTTCAGCACCTTTTATTCCACTGTGCAACGTTAGATGGTTTGATTAAATTTGTGGAACACTAATAATAACAATGCCAGAGGCTGTGTACCATAATAATAAGTATACCACTTCAAACTTGCCTCCCGTTATTTGAGATCACTGAGGCTCATTTTGACATCAATAATTGTTTCAAAAGGTGCGAGCAGAGATCTTTCATAAAAATGTCACAAAACACTGCAAACAAAGGGTTTTTGGGTGTTTGCACCTTGTTCTGTGTGTTTTCATCATCAAGTGTCTCAAGAGTGAACATACGTACACAAATTTGTTTTATACTGCAGTCAACATTGCTGGCGGGCCACTTATTAGTGTCATGGGAGAGGCTGCGGGCCAGGAAAAATGTTATCACGGCCAAACGGGATCTGTCCGTGTGACACCCTGAATGTAAACTAGGCCTCCAGGTTTTGTGTGTGTTTGTTTGTTTTCCTTTTTATACAACTCATTTTCCAGCTTGTTGAACTTGTTATTTAACCCTTGAACCTGTCTTTCATATCCTTCAATTCATCTTGGATGAAAAGTCGCAGCTCTTCTATCGCATCAAAATTATCCAATATGTTTGTTTTAGACATTGTCTCCTCTTCTTTTTCTTCAGGTTTTTTAGTCTGATCACCGAATCGTTTTCTTTCTCTTCCGAAAATCTCTTCATTCGTTACCGTAAGAAACCACAAATATCCCCTCCTTTTTAACAGACGCTCTATTCCCCCACCCCCAATTGTGAAGTGCGCCCCTTAAATCACAGAGTCCCTAAACTGCTCCATAAAAGATGTCAGGTTCTCTCCTGTACACCCCCTAGCCTGGGCACATTACTGCTTTAATTAAGGTAATTACTTTGCGAGTAGTACTAATCGGATCCCCTTCCCCTCCTGGCTCATATTGACGCTAGTGCCGTCACATGTGCACACATTCTTTCGTGCCGGTGAGGAACTTCGCTAAACCTTGAAATTTGGACTGCTCCAGTTGGTATTTAGACTTAATTTAGACCAAAAGTGGACAGCTACAAAGGAGTCCATTTTTTTAGTTTTAACTTCTCCAATTTGATCTAAATTCTGTTCCAAAATGGCTTTTTTTACGTATATTTTTTTGCAATTATTGACTTTTTTTTTTCATCGCAACACAAAAAAACTCCTCCATGTTTCCCCCATTCCCCCCAAAAAACACAACCTAAAAAATGAAAATAAAAAACTTCCATGTGATTTAATTAAAATAAAACTTCATTAGTGGAATTATGTATAATGCAACCATCCATCTCCAAGTTTTACATTCTCAATTAAATTCCATTAAACGCCAATATAGTAATGATAAATAGAAAATGTATTGAAAATGAATTGAATTACCAGAAGAGATACTCATTAAAACAGACAACTGTTACTGAAAGTTGAATTAAACATGCATATGTCGTCAAAGTTGTCCAATATTGGAAGTTTCAATGATCTAAAAATCCATCCATTCATTATCTTCACCGCTTATCATCAGTAGGGCCACAGGGTTGCTGGAGCCCATCCCAGCTATCTTCCGGCAGTGGGCAGGAGACACCCTGAAATAATTGCCAGCCACTTGCAGGGCACAAAATGACAAACAACTCATTCACTCCTTAACACCCAGGGATAATTTGGACCGGCCAATTAACCTGACACCCACACCCACTGGGAGAACATGCAAACTCCGCACAGGAAGGTTTGATCTCACAACCTCAGAACTGTGCCGCACACGCGCTAACCACTGCACCGCCGAATCACCTGCCAAACATTGCTCCAATCAATGGAGTAGTGTTCCAATAAAACATGAATTTTTCAGTTGTGTTGAATGATCTAAGTGTGGTTTGAATGTCATACCCAAACAAAAATTGAGTATGGAGTCATCTTAATCCCATCCCGGCTTTTCTCTAAATATAGATGCAGAAATTTTTTTTAGTCCAACTATAACAAAGTAAATTACACAAACGAGGAATATTTTAATCATTTTCAGTATAATTTATTTAATTTTGTTGCTAGCTGATGTTATATGGCAACACTAGTTACAAAATGTGAGATTATTACTATTATTATAAAAAACAAATATGAAATATATTAAAACAGATAAGATAAGCAGCATTTTCTACATTGAGGCAAGTATTCAGCAATTTAGGCTTTTTTTGGGAGCCGGAAGAGACAGCTCCTCTCTGTGGGCAAAGGCAAAAAGATTGCTTTTTCTAAATAGAGCTGTCCTTTTGGTTGCAAGGGGAGGTGACACTTCACATAACAAGCCCATAATGACAAGTCACCAGAGCAGGCATCTAAGCATCGTTTTCACGCACTTTTTAAACAGTGTTCATTTATTGTGTGCTCTATGGCAGTGATTTTTAACCACTGTGCCGCGGCACACTAGTGTGCCGTGAGAGGTCGTCAGGTGTGCCATGAGAAATTATCCAATGTCACTTTTTAAATTTTAATAAAACATTTCTAAATCGTTTTCTGCAAATATTATGTCATTTTGAAGTGTCTGTTGTAAAAACGGGGGGTATTGGAAATTATATTGTAATCAAACATACTGTTCAGTGTCATTTTATAACATTTTTGGTTAGTGGTGTACCGCGGTATTTTTCCAATGTAAAAAACGTGTCCTGGCTCAAAAAAGGCTGAAAAACACTGCTCTATAGAGTCAGACTGCCAAGAAACATGGCAATTCCTGCAGTCGAAATTATTAAAATTGGTTGATTTAGTAAAATTTTTCATTTCACAACTGTTATTTAAGGTCAACAAAAACATTGCGCCAGAAAACATCCAAAAATTATTCATTCGGAAAGAGGGAAATTATAACTTAAGGGGCTGTCGTAAATTCAAAATCCCAAAGGTGAGAACCGCCAGGAAAAGTATGTGTGTGTCTGTGTGCGGGGTCAAACTTTGGAACAATTTACAAGACAAGATCAAACAATGTCCAAGTGTTCAAATTTAAATACAAAAAAACATTCCTGGCGGAAAACACGAGTATGGGATATGAGTGATACAAGAGATTGGAAATACTGAGTTTATAACTAGTTAACTTTGTTGTTATTGTTGCTATTGTTATATCATAACTGTTATTATTAAAATTATTGCTATTGTTATTATCATTACTGTCGCAGTGATGTTTGGTGACTAGTGGCATTATGACGTTGAGGGAAGGGTACTACGATGATTAGTGTATAAAATATGTGGCTATTGTTATTATGATTATTGATATCTGACCTATGTAATGGGTGTATCCTTGAAATTGTGTTGTATTTAGACACAAAAGAGGAGCTATCTATAGAATGTAATTGATGAGGAAGATGAAGTGGTAGGAAAAATAAGCGTGTGCCCCTTTTCAAACATGTTATGATAACATTATTTTGTTGTTGAGTCATTGTTTTTGTCCTGTTTTTATTTTATGTTCGAAATAAAGTTTTCATTCATTCATTCATTCAATGGCAACAATGTCAACCATTTTCCTGACCTTGAAAACACAAAATTCAAATTGAAGAATTTTCAAGGATTTCAAGCACCCGTAGAATCCCTGCAAGCTCCAAAAGACGTGCGATTCTAAGGGTTTGTTGAGAACTCTTAATTGTTGAAGGCCCGATCAGGCTCTTGTTCACGCAAGAACGCACCGATTCAAGTTTCCCTCCTTCTTCTCGATTGATCATCGGCGAAGGAGACGCTAAATAAACGTTCCGTGATGGTCTGACGTGGCCTGTCACGGCAGATTCCCAGTTCCTCTCCGTCATTTCTGGGGGGGGGGGGGGCCCAAGGGCACCTTGGACCATAATGAGAGCGCCAATCCAGGTATGGCTTCGGCACGAGGGGGGGTGGGGTTTCAATTAACGCCCTGCAGATTGATAAAGAGTAATAAGGCGGCGCCGAGTTCTCAACCCCCGCGGCTCGCCGCCACGGGTGAGAGCGTGAAAAAAGCGCTGCCGAAGCGCTGATTGGGTATTTGCCACAAGATTTTTAATTGGTCATCTGCTTCCAGCCAACAGAGATTAACAGCGGGAGTTCCTGCCGGGATTCTAACCAACTCCCTGCGGAAAGTGGACAAAAGAGAAATGGAATTGAAAAGGAAAATGGCATGCATGCAGGAAGAGAATCGGCCGGATTCACACATGCATGCATTTCTCTAGTTTAAAGATATTTTAACTTGATTTCACCATTAAATAAATTATTTGTACCCATCAGATGGTAGATCGTTTTGGTCTTTGAAGAAAGGATAATCTTACCTCTCAGATTTTAGATTGTTTTGCTTTTTTTCCATCTGGAAGATATTCTAACTCATTTTTCAGGTCAGATAAAAAAATATAATCTTACTAGTTTCCCAGAGAATTTTGTGAAACCACCGTGGGTGTACAGTTTAGGGAAGGGGTGTCAAATTCATTGAGCTCGGAATAGTAGATTGAATTTTAAAAAGAGCGAAAGAAAGAGAATGAGAGACAGAGAACAAGAAGGAGAGAATAAGAGCAAGGGAGAGAGAGAAAGACAAAGAAAAAGAGAGAGAAGCAGAGAAAGTAAAATAAAAACAGAAAGGGTAAAAAGATGGAGAAATAGAGAGAGCTAGAGTGAGAAAAAGGAAAAAGAAGACAAGAGAGCAAAAATATATAGAAAAAGAGAAATTTATGAAAGAGTGAAAAAGAGAAAGAAAAAGAGGGAAAAATTAGTGAAAGATAGAAATACAGCTCCAGTTGTTATGCGAGTGGAACCTGGCTTTATCAACATCGAGTGGACATGTTCAAGACTGAAGCTGATTTCTCTCTTGTGCTTCTCTGGGTGTTGCCAAATTAATAACTTTGGTTGGCCTGAACTAGCCCGCAGGCCGTATGTTTGACACCTGTGGTCTAAGGGGTTCCGGGGGCGAGCAAGGAAAAAAAAAACGATTATTTTATTCATGTTCAAAACATAAACGTAAAATATCGGAAAAACGTAAAAAAGTTGAAGTGTATGTTAATGGAAAGCGCAAATTTTTAGTAATAAGAATTGTTCTTTTTAGAAATCTGCCTCTTTCGGCACAGCTCCCAAACGACTCTTAAGATGTTTTTGTTGTTTTAACTGACAAACTATCAATGATAATGTAACATGACGCATAAAATAAATATAAAATATTTTAACACATTTAAACCTTTTTATACTAAAGTCAGCAACAGAAAATGCCTGAAAAAACATTTACGCAACAAAATAAAAATCTGATAAATTAACTTTTCAGAGCTATAAAAAAAACTTAAATACAAGAACATTGAACTTCTAACAACACAGAACCTCTGAAAAACACGTAAAAATACCAATTAAAATGTGTAGAACAAAAACATCTTTGGTCTCTTCTGACTATTGGCAAGAAGAAACACAAAGTGCTAAGTTTTGAGAGACTGATTCATTTTCTTAGACAATGCGCAATGTTTCAGAGCCATTCATAATATTGATTTTTCTCAAAAAGTATCTTTAAAAAAGTAGATAAAAATAAGCTCATTTTCAGCCAAAAGGGTAGGAATTGCCCGTTTTCGGTGTATACTTATTTAGTTTTAAGATTTTTTTTTTTTTAAAACGAAAATAAATACTTCAAAAGGCAAAATGTTCTTATAAGAAACTAGTAGCAAACAAACAAACGAGTAAAACATTCCTAAAATTAGCAAAATAATCATGAGCGGATTCTTTTCCCAGGGTCACTTTTCTGCTAAAAGGGTAACAATTGACTTTCTTCAGTTATGATTTCTTTTTGTGAGTGCATTTCCTGCTAAAGAACACAAACATCCGAAACACCCCACCCACTTTTTTCCTGCCACTAAACAATGTTTACTTTACGATCTTGATTTATGTGATGTGCAGCAGTTTCACGCTGACCTAAACCTCTGCTTGGCTTCTTTTCTTTTATCACCAAACACTCGAAGGAATGCACCTACAGCTATCAGACAAACAAAAAGTCAACATATACATTTCTTTTGCGAATCCAAAAACGGAAAACCGAAAGATGAACTATGTCATGATGATCTGCAAGGTGAGGCGAGTCATTCGAAGCTGGTTTTCATTCGGGGGATGAGCATGGGCAAGACCCCACTGCTTATTATTTTGCATTCAAAAGTGCAGGCAAAAATGACCAAAAGTGTGCTTATGGTTTCAACTGAAATAAAAAATAAAATTGAAAAAAGGTTACCAAATGAACGATGTTGGAATGACGGCCAGGGTGAAGCTGGCTAGCACTGAGGGCGAAAATGATTCATGATGCGGCTGAAGAGTTTTCATTTTGCACCCGAGACAAAAGTCATAACAAGAGCTCTGCCAAGATTTTACCAATCGGACAATTTGTCATCAGTTTGTGCATCCCTTTGCTTCTACATTTGTGTTAGCCGTTAGCTAGTATACTTTGGCCAACCATTTATTTACAGCCCGTGCACATTATTGGGGAAGCGGCCTAAAATGTCAATAAACAGCAATTATTAATGGACTCATAAAGCATGAAATAAAACATAAAGGCAGTTTTTACTCTACGATCATGATTTATGTGACATGCAGCAGAAGAGGTCGACAGATTATTGGGCGGCACCGATATTCGGGAATTTGACAGATATTGTCAACGACATTGTCATTGATTCGACGGGCCGCTTATTAAGGCTCAGGTACAGCTGAGCCTCTCTCACCCTTTTTCCTCCCTTCAGTCTTATACGTTACCCTCCCTGCGCTTCTTGATTAGATAGCCGACCAATAATGTTGTAGTGGGGCAAACAGCAGCAGCTCTGCTGAGTCCTGAGTCTTGCCTACCTGTGAATCAGGACCGCTGATAATGAAAAAGAGAGAAAAATGAGAGATAGATAGAGATACAGCTCCAGTTGCTAAGCGAGTGGCGCATGGCTTTGTCAACATCGAGTGGACATGTTAAAGA